>NC_086449.1:823138587-823438587 GCF_028390025.1 Pseudophryne corroboree | reverse complement strand
TAGCACACAGTAGAGGTACACATTACAGTAACAGCACACAGTGGCGGTACACATTACAGGAATAGGACACAGTGGAGGTACACATTACAGGAATAGGACACAGTGGAGGTACACATTACAGGAATAGCACACAGTGGAGGTACACATTACTGGAATAGCGCACAGTGGAGGTACACATTACAGGAATAGCACACAGTGGAGGTACACATTACAGGAACAAAACACAGTGGAGGTACACATTACAGGAACAGCACAGAGTGGAGGTACACATTACAGGAATAGCACACAGTGGAGGTACACATTACAGGAACAGCACACAGTGGATGTACACATTACTGGAATAGCGCACAGTGGAGGTACACATTACAGGAATAGCACACAGTGGAGGTACACATTACAGGAACAGCACACAGTGGAGGTACACATTACAGGAACAGCACACAGTGGAGGTACACATTACAGGAATAGCACACAGTGGAGGTACACATTACAGGAACAGCACACAGTGGAGGTACACTTTACAGGAACAACACACAGTGGAGGTACACATTACTGGAATAGCGCACAGTGGAGGTACACATTACAGGAATAGCACACAGTGGAGGTACACATTACAGGAACAGCACACAGTGGGGGTACACATTACAGGAATAGGACACAGTGGAGGCACACATTACAGGAATAGCACACAGTGGAGGCACACATTACAGGAACAGCACACAGTGGAGGTACACTTTACAGGAACAACACACAGTGGAGGTACACATTACTGGAATAGCGCACAGTGGAGGTACACATTACAGGAATAGCACACAGTGGAGGTACACATTACAGGAACAGCACACAGTGGAGGTACACATTACAGGAACAGCACACAGTGGAGGTACACATTACAGGAATAGCACACAGTGGAGGTACACATTACAGGAACAGCACACAGTGGAGGTACACTTTACAGGAACAACACACAGTGGAGGTACACATTACTGGAATAGCGCACAGTGGAGGTACACATTACAGGAATAGCACACAGTGGAGGTACACATTACAGGAACAGCACACAGTGGGGGTACACATTACAGGAATAGGACACAGTGGAGGCACACATTACAGGAATAGCACACAGTGGAGGTACACATTACTGGAATAGCGCACAGTGGAGGTACACATTACAGGAATAGCGCACAGTGGAGGTACACATTACAGGAAGAGAACACAGTGGTGGTACACATTACAGGAACAGCACACAGTGGAGGTACACATTACAGGAACAGCACACAGTGGAGGTACACATTACAGGAATAGCACACAGTGGAGGTACACATTACAGGAACAGCACACAGTGGAGGCAGGGCCGGCGCTACCATTAGGCAGCTTTAGGCAGCTGCCTATGGGCGCTGGCCACTGGAGGGCGGCAGGCTCCAATTAAATATATTTTACCAAAAAATATATATATTTTGATAAGTAAGCCCAGACCAGGGGTGGCCGCGGCGAGGGTCTAGCCTGCCACAGCCGTCAGTCACCTCACCAGCCCAGTGTATTGCTTTCCCTGCGGGCCTGCGGCTGCTCCATGTCTAAACAGAAATAGACGGAGCCGCGCGTATGAGAGAGCAGGTCAGGAGACGGGCGCCGCCCACACTGACAGCCTAACACGCATCCTGCTAGGCGCCGTCAGCACGAACGTCAGCGCTTGTGTGGCGCCCGTCTCCTGACCTGCTCTCTCATACGCGCGGCTCCGTCTATTTCTGTTAGAGACATGGAGCAGCCGCAGGGAAATCACACTGGCGTAGGTGAGGTGACTGACGGCTGTGGCAGGCTAGACCCTCGCCGCGGCCGCCCCTGGTCTGGGCTTACTTATCAAAATATATATTTTTTTGTGTAAAATATATTTAATTGGAACATCTGAAAGACAAGAGAAGTCTCTCTATCCCCTCCCTCCCCGCCGCCCCGCGCCTCCCTATCCCCTCCCTGCCGCCCCGCGTCTCCCTATCCTCTCTCTCCCACCCAGCGTCTCACTATCCCCTAACTGCCGCCCCGCGTCTCCCTATCCTCAGCTCTCTCTCCCACCCAGCGTCTCACTATCCCCTAACTGCCGCCCCGCGCCTCCCTATCTCCTCCCTCCCTGCCGCCCCGCGCCTCCCTATCTCCTCCCTCCCACCCCGCATCTCCCTATCCCCTCCCTTCCACCCCGCGTCTCCCTATCCCCTCCCTCCCACCCCACGTCTCCCTATCCCCTCCCTCCCTGCCGCCCCGCGTCTCCCTATCCTCTCCCTCCCACCCGCGTCTCACTATCCCCTCACTGCCGCCCCGCGTCTCGCTATCCCCTCCCTCCCACCCCACGTCTCCCTATCCCCTCCCTCCCACCCCACGTCTCCCTATCCCCTCCCTCCCACCCCGCGTCTCGCTATCCCCTCCCTCCCTGCCGCCCCGCGCCTTCCTATCTCCTCCCTCCCACCCCGCATCTCCCTATCCCCTCCCTTCCACCCCGCGTCTCCCTATCCCCTCCCTCCCACCCCACGTCTCCCTATCCCCTCCCTCCCACCCCACGTCTCCCTAACCCCTCCCTCCCACCTGCGTCTCACTATCCCCTCCCTGCCGCCCCGCGTCTCCCTATCCTCTCCCTCCCACCTGCGTCTCACTATCCCCTCACTGCCGCCCCGCGTCTCGCTATCCCCTCCCTCCCACCCCACGTCTCCCTATCCCCTCCCTCCCACCCCACGTCTCCCTATCCCCTCCCTCCCTGCCGCCCCGCGTCTCCCTATCCTCTCCCTCCCACCCGCGTCTCACTGTCCCCTCACTGCCGCCCCGCGTCTCGCTATCCCCTCCCTCCCCGCGCCTCCCTCCCTGCTGCCCCGCGCCTCCCTATCCCCTCACTCCCTGCCGCCCCGCGTCTCCCTATCCCCTCCCTCGCACCCCGCGTCTCACTATCCCCTCCCTGCCGCCCCACGTCTCGCTATCCCCTCCCTCCCTGCCGCCCCGCGCCTCCCTATCTCCTCCCTCCCACCCCGCATCTCCCTATCCCCTCCCTTCCACCCCACATCTCCCTATCCCCTCCCTCCCACCCCACGTCTCCCTATCCCCTCCCTCCCACCCCACGTCTCCCTATCCCCTCCCTCCCTGCCGCCCCGCGTCTCCCTATCCTCTCCCTCCCACCCGCGTCTCACTGTCCCCTCACTGCCGCCCCGCGTCTCGCTATCCCCTCCCTCCCCGCGCCTCCCTCCCTGCTGCCCCGCGCCTCCCTATCCCCTCACTCCCTGCCGCCCCGCGTCTCCCTATCCCCTCCCTCGCACCCCGCGTCTCACTATCCCCTCCCTGCCGCCCCACGTCTCGCTATCCCCTCCCTCCCTCCCTGCCGCCCCGCGCCTCCCTATCTCCTCCCTCCCACCCCGCATCTCCCTATCCCCTCCCTTCCACCCCGCGTCTCCCTATCCCCTCCCTCCCACCCCAAGTCTCCCTATCCCCTCCCTCCCTGCCGCCCTGCGTCTCCCTATCCCCTCCCTCCCACTCCACGTCTCCCTATCCCCTCCCTCCCTGCCGCCCCGCACCTCCCGATGTTGGAGTTGCCTACAGCAGCGGCAGCTCCGGAGACAACAGGCAGCGCTGTTACCTCTATTTCCGTGCCCTCAGCATCTCCGGCAGCATCTGCTTCCTCCGGGACTGAGGAACCAGGACCACTAAGGCGAGGGGTGGGGGAGTTGTGCTTGGTGGCAAGTGTCTGGGCAGCTCACCCCCAGATCACTTGGACTTCAGCTCCCCGCCTTGTGATCTGGGGGTGAGCTGCAGTCCAAGTGATCTGGGGGTGAGATGCAGGCCAAGTGATCTGGGCAAGATCACTTGGACTGCAGCACACCCCCAGATCACTTGGACGCAGGGACAGGGAAAAATAAATAAAATAAATGTAAAAAAATTATATATTTATATCACAGCTGCCCGCCTCCCACCGCTGACCAGCGCTCACTTCTGCACGCTGCACAGCCATTGAAAGCTGACCACCGCAGACCACAACTGGCGGTGGTCAGAGGGACATCAATGCCGCAGCGAAGAAGGACAGCTTAGTACCGCCGCATCCCCCGCAGACCATGGGCTCATACGCCACCAACAACACAGTCCCTTCCGCACCTCCGCTGCACATATCAGGTAATGTTACCCTATGTCCCTGCTGTCACGCTCTCAGTCCCTGCTGTCACTCTCTCAGTCCTTGCTGTCACTCTCTCTCCCTGTCCCTGAATTGTGGGTCATACCGTTTGCTATAATGTGAATTTCGTCTCATACCATATGGTAAAATCAGAATTTTGGCTCATACAGTATGCTGTAATGTGAATTTCGGGTCATACCGTGTGCTATAATGTGAATTTCGGCTCATACAGTGTGGTAAAATCTGAAATTTTGGGTCATAGCGTGTTCTGTAACGTGAATTTCGGCTCATACCGTGTGCTGTAATGTGAATTTCGGCTCATACTGTGTAGTAAAATATGAATTTTGGCTCATACTGTGTGCTGTAATGTGAATTTCGGCTCATACCGTGTGCTGTAATGTGAATTTCGGCTCATACCGTGTGCTATAATGTGAATTTCGGCTCATACCGTGTGCTGTAATGTGAATTTCGGCTCATACCGTGTGCTGTAATGTGAATTTCGGCTCATACTGTGTGGTAAAATATGAATTTCGGATCATACGGTGTGCTGTAATGTGAATTTCGGCTCATACGGTGTGCTGTAATATGAATTTCGGCTCATACGGTGTGCTGTAATGTGAATTTCGGCTCATACTGTGTGGTAAAATATGAATTTTGGCTCATACCATGTGCTGTAGTGTGAATTTTGGCTCATATCATGTGCTGTAGTGTGAATTTCGGCTCATTCCGTGTGCTGTAATGTGAATTTCTAGATAGTATAAGAATTTCTAGATAGTATAAGGGGTCCTAATACACTGAAGGACACGCCCCCATTTGAGTGGCCACACCCCCTCTCCCGGAGGCGCGCGCATAATTGCAACCTTCACTTTTCCATACCCCCACTTCAAAATGTCTACTTCGACCACTGTATATGTATGTGTGTGTGTATGTATATATATATATATATATATATATATATAGTATTCATTCTAGCACCCTGCACCTTTCAAAATCCATGCAGTTCCCCTTTCCTGCCTGGGGTGTCACTCTCTGCTCTGGTGTTTCTCAGCACACACAGGTCTGTATCACAGCACTGAGTAACAGATCAGAGTGTGCGGAGAAGCACCACAGCAGAGAGCGACACCCCGGGCAGGAAAGAGGAACTGCACAGTATTTGAAAGGTGCAGGGTGCTAGAATGAACACTAATATATATATATATATATATATATATATATATATATATAGCCAATGACCTCACCGCACGTCACTGCCACAAAGTTCTAGTTACAACCCTGATGCCTATCTATAATACTGTATAAAACTACAGACTGTGGTATTATACTATATATGGATGTGGGGCTGGATGCTTTTTAACTTGTGTGCATTTAATATAATATTTGTCAGGTTTTCTTTTGCTGTTATTTGGCTGCTTCAGGAGGATCAACATACCGTTAACACAGCCTCTAGATAACGTGATCACTCCACTGTCCAAGCAACAGGGGAAGGGGAGGGTCGGGAGGACGGGGGGGGGGGGGGGGGGGTGTAGGCAGAATTTTTTTGCCTAGGGTGCCGAGAAACCTTGCACCGGCCCTGAGTGGAGGTACACATTACAGGAATAGGACACAGTGGAGGTACACATTACAGGAATAGGACACAGTGGAGGTACACATTACAGGAATAGGACACAGTGGAGGCACACATTACAGGAATAGCACACAGTGGAGGTACACATTACAGGAACAGCGCACAGTGGAGGTACACATTACAGGAACAACGCACAGTGGAGGTTCACATAACAGGAACAGCGCACAGTGGAGGTACACATTACAGGAATAGGACACAGTGGAGGTACACATTACAGGAATAGGACACAGTGGGGGTACACATTACAGGAATAGGACACAGTGGAGGTACACATTACAGGAACAGCACACAGTGGAGGTACACATTACAGGAATAGGACACAGTGGAGGTACACATTACAGGAATAGGACACAGTGGGGGTACACATTACAGGAATAGGACACAGTGGGGGTACACATTACAGGAATAGGACACAGTGGTGGTACACATTACAGGAACAGCACACAGTGGAGGTACACATTACAGGAATAGGACACAGTGGAGGTACACATTACAGGAATAGGACACAGCGGGGGTACACATTACAGGAATAGGACACAGTGGAGGTACACATTACAGGAATAGCACACAGTGGAGGTACACATTACAGGAATAGCGCACAGTGGAGGTACACATTACAGGAATAGCACACAGTGGGGGTACACATTACAGGAATAGCACACAGTGGAGGTACACATTACAGGAATAGCACACAGTGGGGGTACACATTACAGGAATAGCACACAGTGGAGGTACACATCACAGGAATAGCACACAGTGGAGGTACACATTACAGGAACAGGACACAGTGGGGGTACACATTACAGGAATAGCACACAGTGGAGGTACACATTACAGGAACAGGACACAGTGGAGGTACACATTACAGGAATAGCACACAGTGGAGGTACACATTACAGGAATAGCACACAGTGGAGGTACACATTACAGGAACAGCGCACAGTGGAGGTACACATTACAGGAATAGGACACAGTGGAGGTACACATTACAGGAATAGGACACAGTGGGGGTACACATTACAGGAATAGGACACAGTGGAGGTACACATTACAGGAACAGCACACAGTGGAGGTACACATTACAGGAATAGGACACAGTGGAGGTACACATTACAGGAATAGGACACAGCGGGGGTACACATTACAGGAATAGGACACAGTGGAGGTACACATTACAGGAATAGCACACAGTGGAGGTACACATTACAGGAATAGCGCACAGTGGAGGTACACATTACAGGAATAGCACACAGTGGGGGTACACATTACAGGAATAGCACACAGTGGAGGTACACATTACAGGAATAGCACACAGTGGGGGTACACATTACAGGAATAGCACACAGTGGAGGTACACATCACAGGAATAGCACACAGTGGAGGTACACATTACAGGAATAGCACACAGTGGAGGTACACATTACAGGAATAGCACACAGTGGGGGTACACATTACAGGAATAGGACACAGTGGAGGTACACATTACAGGAACAGCACACAGTGGAGGTACACATTACAGGAAAAGCACACAGTGGAGGTACACATTACAGGAACAGCACACAGTGGAGGTACACATTACAGGAACAGCACACAGTGGAGGTACATATTACAGGAATAGCACACAGTGGAAGTACACATTACAGGAATAGCACACAGTGGGGGTACACATTACAGGAATAGCACACAGTGGAGGTACACATCACAGGAACAGCACACAGTGGAGGTACACATTACAGGAATAGGACACAGTGGGGGTACACATTACAGGAACAGGACACGGTGGAGGTACACATTACAGGAATAGCACACGGTGGAGGTACACATTACAGGAATAGGACACAGTGGAGGTACACATTACAGGAATAGCACACAGTGGGGGTACACATTACAGGAATAGCACACAGTGGAGGTACACATTACAGGAATAGCACACAGTGGAGGTACACATTACAGGAATAGCACACAGTGGGGGTACACATTACAGGAATAGCACACAGTGGAGGTACACATCACAGGAATAGCACACAGTGGAGGTACACTTTACAGGAATAGCACACAGTGGGGGTACACATTACAGGAATAGCACACAGTGGAGGTACACATTACAGGAATAGCACACAGTGGGGGTACACATTACAGGAATAGGACACAGTGGAGGTACACATTACAGGAACAGCACACAGTGGAGGTACACATTACAGGAATAGCACACAGTGGAGGTACACATTACAGGAACAGCACACAGTGGAGGTACACATTACAGGAACAGCACACAGTGGAGGTACACATTACAGGAATAGCACACAGTGGGGGTACACATTACAGGAATAGCACACAGTGGGGGTACACATTACAGGAATAGCACACAGTGGAGGTACACATCACAGGAATAGGACACAGTGGGGGTACACATTCCAGGAACAGGACACAGTGGGGGTACACATTACAGGAATAGCACACAGTGGAGGTACACATTACAGGAATAGGACATAGTGGAGGTACACATTACAGGAATAGCACACAGTGGAGGTACACATTACAGGAATAGCACACAGTGGAGGTGCACATTACAGGAATAGCACACAGTGGAGGTACACATTACAGGAATAGGACACAGTGGAGGTACACATTACAGGAATAGCACACAGTGGAGGTACACATAACAGGAACAGCACACAGTGGAGGTACACATTACAGGAATAGCACACAGTGGAGGTACACATTACAGGAACAGCACACAGTGGAGGTACACATTACTGGAATAGCGCACAGTGGAGGTACACATTACAGGAATAGCGCACAGTGGAGGTACACATTACAGGAAGAGAACACAGTGGTGGTACACATTACAGGAACAGCACACAGTGGAGGTACACATTACAGGAACAGCACACAGTGGAGGTACACATTACAGGAATAGTACACAGTAGAGGTACACATTACAGGAACAGCACACAGTGGAGGTACACATTACAGGAATAGGACACAGTGGAGGTACACATTACAGGAATAGCACACAGTGGAGGTACACATTACTGGAATAGCGCACAGTGGAGGTACACATTACAGGAATAGCACACAGTGGAGGTACACATTACAGGAACAAAACACAGTGGAGGTACACATTACAGGAACAGCACAGAGTGGAGGTACACATTACAGGAATAGCACACAGTGGAGGTACACATTACAGGAACAGCACCCAGTGGATGTACACATTACTGGAATAGCGCACAGTGGAGGTACACATTACAGGAATAGCACACAGTGGAGGTACACATTACAGGAACAGCACACAGTGGAGGTACACATTACAGGAATAGCACACAGTGGAGGTACACATTACAGGAACAGCACACAGTGGAGGTACACATTACAGGAACAGCACACAGTGGAAGTACACATTACAGGAATAGGACACAGTGGAGGCACACATTACAGGAATAGCACACAGTGGAGGCACACATTACAGGAACAGCACACAGTGGAGGTACACTTTACAGGAACAACACACAGTGGAGGTACACATAACAGGAACAGCACACAGTGGAGGTACACATTACAGGAATAGCACACAGTGGAGGTACACATTACAGGAACAGCACACAGTGGAGGTACACATTACTGGAATAGCGCACAGTGGAGGTACACATTACAGGAATAGCGCACAGTGGAGGTACACATTACAGGAAGAGAACACAGTGGTGGTACACATTACAGGAACAGCACACAGTGGAGGTACACATTACAGGAACAGCACACAGTGGAGGTACACATTACAGGAATAGCACACAGTAGAGGTACACATTACAGGAACAGCACACAGTGGAGGTACACATTACAGGAATAGGACACAGTGGAGGTACACATTACAGGAATAGGACACAGTGGAGGTACACATTACAGGAATAGGACACAGTGGAGGCACACATTACAGGAATAGCACACAGTGGAGGTACACATTACAGGAACAGCGCACAGTGGAGGTACACATTACAGGAACAGCGCACAGTGGAGGTACACATTACAGGAATAGGACACAGTGGAGGTACACATTACAGGAATAGGACACAGTGGGGGTACACATTACAGGAATAGGACACAGTGGAGGTACACATTACAGGAACAGCACACAGTGGAGGTACACATTATAGGAATAGGACACAGTGGAGGTACACATTACAGGAATAGGACACAGTGGGGGTACACATTACAGGAATAGGACACAGTGGAGGTACACATTACAGGAACAGCACACAGTGGAGGTACACATTACAGGAATAGGACACAGTGGAGGTACACATTACAGGAATAGGACACAGCGGGGGTACACATTACAGGAATAGGACACAGTGGAGGTACACATTACAGGAAAAGCACACAGTGGAGGTACACATTACAGGAATAGCGCACAGTGAAGGTACACATTACAGGAATAGCACACAGTGGGGGTACACATTACAGGAATAGCACACAGTGGAGGTACACATTACAGGAATAGCACACAGTGGGGGTACACATTACAGGAATAGCACACAGTGGAGGTACACATCACAGGAATAGCACACAGTGGAGGTACACATTACAGGAACAGGACACAGTGGGGGTACACATTACAGGAATAGCACACAGTGGAGGTACACATTACAGGAACAGGACACAGTGGAGGTACACATTACAGGAATAGCACACAGTGGAGGTACACATTACAGGAATAGCACACAGTGGAGGTACACATTACAGGAACAGCGCACAGTGGAGGTACACATTACAGGAATAGGACACAGTGGAGGTACACATTACAGGAATAGGACACAGTGGGGGTACACATTACAGGAATAGGACACAGTGGAGGTACACATTACAGGAACAGCACACAGTGGAGGTACACATTACAGGAATAGGACACAGTGGAGGTACACATTACAGGAATAGGACACAGCGGGGGTACACATTACAGGAATAGGACACAGTGGAGGTACACATTACAGGAATAGCACACAGTGGAGGTACACATTACAGGAATAGCGCACAGTGGAGGTACACATTACAGGAATAGCACACAGTGGGGGTACACATTACAGGAATAGCACACAGTGGAGGTACACATTACAGGAATAGCACACAGTGGGGGTACACATTACAGGAATAGCACACAGTGGAGGTACACATCACAGGAATAGCACACAGTGGAGGTACACATTACAGGAATAGCACACAGTGGAGGTACACATTACAGGAATAGCACACAGTGGGGGTACACATTACAGGAATAGGACACAGTGGAGGTACACATTACAGGAACAGCACACAGTGGAGGTACACATTACAGGAAAAGCACACAGTGGAGGTACACATTACAGGAACAGCACACAGTGGAGGTACACATTACAGGAACAGGACACAGTGGAGGTACACATTACAGGAACAGGACACAGTGGGGGTGCACATTACAGGAACAGGACACGGTGGAGGTACACATTACAGGAATAGCACACAGTGGAAGTACACATTACAGGAATAGCACACAGTGGGGGTACACATTACAGGAATAGCACACAGTGGAGGTACACATCACAGGAACAGCACACAGTGGAGGTACACATTACAGGAATAGGACACAGTGGGGGTACACATTACAGGAACAGGACACGGTGGAGGTACACATTACAGGAATAGCACACGGTGGAGGTACACATTACAGGAACAGCACACAGTGGAGGTACACATTACAGGAACAGCACACAGTGGAGGTACACATTACAGGAATAGCACACAGTGGGGGTACACATTACAGGAATAGCACACAGTGGGGGTACACATTACAGGAATAGCACACAGTGGAGGTACACATCACAGGAATAGGACACAGTGGGGGTACACATTTCAGGAACAGGACACAGTGGGGGTACACATTACAGGAATAGCACACAGTGGAGGTACACATTACAGGAATAGGACATAGTGGAGGTACACATTACAGGAATAGCACACAGTGGAGGTACACATTACAGGAATAGCACACAGTGGAGGTGCACATTACAGGAATAGCACACAGTGGAGGTACACATTACAGGAATAGGACACAGTGGAGGTACACATTACAGGAATAGCACACAGTGGAGGTACACATAACAGGAACAGCACACAGTGGAGGTACACATTACAGGAATAGCACACAGTGGAGGTACACATTACAGGAACAGCACACAGTGGAGGTACACATTACTGGAATAGCGCACAGTGGAGGTACACATTACAGGAATAGCGCACAGTGGAGGTACACATTACAGGAAGAGAACACAGTGGTGGTACACATTACAGGAACAGCACACAGTGGAGGTACACATTACAGGAACAGCACACAGTGGAGGTACACATTACAGGAATAGTACACAGTAGAGGTACACATTACAGGAACAGCACACAGTGGAGGTACACATTACAGGAATAGGACACAGTGGAGGTACACATTACAGGAATAGCACACAGTGGAGGTACACATTACTGGAATAGCGCACAGTGGAGGTACACATTACAGGAATAGCACACAGTGGAGGTACACATTACAGGAACAAAACACAGTGGAGGTACACATTACAGGAACAGCACAGAGTGGAGGTACACATTACAGGAATAGCACACAGTGGAGGTACACATTACAGGAACAGCACCCAGTGGATGTACACATTACTGGAATAGCGCACAGTGGAGGTACACATTACAGGAATAGCACACAGTGGAGGTACACATTACAGGAACAGCACACAGTGGAGGTACACATTACAGGAACAGCACACAGTGGAGGTACACATTACAGGAATAGCACACAGTGGAGGTACACATTACAGGAACAGCACACAGTGGAGGTACACATTACAGGAACAGCACACAGTGGAAGTACACATTACAGGAATAGGACACAGTGGAGGCACACATTACAGGAATAGCACACCGTGGAGGCACACATTACAGGAACAGCACACAGTGGAGGTACACTTTACAGGAACAACACACAGTGGAGGTACACATAACAGGAACAGCACACAGTGGAGGTACACATTACAGGAATAGCACACAGTGGAGGTACACATTACAGGAACAGCACACAGTGGAGGTACACATTACTGGAATAGCGCACAGTGGAGGTACACATTACAGGAATAGCGCACAGTGGAGGTACACATTACAGGAAGAGAACACAGTGGTGGTACACATTACAGGAACAGCACACAGTGGAGGTACACATTACAGGAACAGCACACAGTGGAGGTACACATTACAGGAATAGCACACAGTAGAGGTACACATTACAGGAACAGCACACAGTGGAGGTACACATTACAGGAATAGGACACAGTGGAGGTACACATTACAGGAATAGGACACAGTGGAGGTACACATTACAGGAATAGGACACAGTGGAGGCACACATTACAGGAATAGCACACAGTGGAGGTACACATTACAGGAACAGCGCACAGTGGAGGTACACATTACAGGAACAACGCACAGTGGAGGTACACATAACAGGAACAGCGCACAGTGGAGGTACACATTACAGGAATAGGACACAGTGGAGGTACACATTACAGGAATAGGACACAGTGGGGGTACACATTACAGGAATAGGACACAGTGGAGGTACACATTACAGGAACAGCACACAGTGGAGGTACACATTATAGGAATAGGACACAGTGGAGGTACACATTACAGGAATAGGACACAGTGGGGGTACACATTACAGGAATAGGACACAGTGGAGGTACACATTACAGGAACAGCACACAGTGGAGGTACACATTACAGGAATAGGACACAGTGGAGGTACACATTACAGGAATAGGACACAGCGGGGGTACACATTACAGGAACAGGACACAGTGGAGGTACACATTACAGGAATAGCACACAGTGGAGGTACACATTACAGGAATAGCGCACAGTGAAGGTACACATTACAGGAATAGCACACAGTGGGGGTACACATTACAGGAATAGCACACAGTGGAGGTACACATTACAGGAAAAGCACACAGTGGGGGTACACATTACAGGAATAGCACACAGTGGCGGTACACATCACAGGAATAGCACACAGTGGAGGTACACATTACAGGAACAGGACACAGTGGGGGTACACATTACAGGAATAGCACACAGTGGAGGTACACATTACAGGAACAGGACACAGTGGAGGTACACATTACAGGAATAGCACACAGTGGAGGTACACATTACAGGAATAGCACACAGTGGAGGTACACATTACAGGAACAGCGCACAGTGGAGGTACACATTACAGGAATAGGACACAGTGGAGGTACACATTACAGGAATAGGACACAGTGGGGGTACACATTACAGGAATAGGACACAGTGGAGGTACACATTACAGGAACAGCACACAGTGGAGGTACACATTACAGGAATAGGACACAGTGGAGGTACACATTACAGGAATAGGACACAGCGGGGGTACACATTACAGGAATAGGACACAGTGGAGGTACACATTACAGGAATAGCACACAGTGGAGGTACACATTACAGGAATAGCGCACAGTGGAGGTACACATTACAGGAATAGCACACAGTGGGGGTACACATTACAGGAATAGCACACAGTGGAGGTACACATTACAGGAATAGCACACAGTGGGGGTACACATTACAGGAATAGCACACAGTGGAGGTACACATCACAGGAATAGCACACAGTGGAGGTACACATTACAGGAATAGCACACAGTGGAGGTACACATTACAGGAATAGCACACAGTGGGGGTACACATTACAGGAATAGGACACAGTGGAGGTACACATTACAGGAACAGCACACAGTGGAGGTACACATTACAGGAAAAGCACACAGTGGAGGTACACATTACAGGAACAGCACACAGTGGAGGTACACATTACAGGAACAGGACACAGTGGAGGTACACATTACAGGAACAGGACACAGTGGAGGTACACATTACAGGAATAGGACACAGTGGAGGTACACATTACAGGAACAGCACACAGTGGAGGTACACATTACAGGAATAGCACACAGTGGAGGTGCACATTACAGGAATAGCACACAGTGGAGGTACACATTACAGGAATAGGACACAGTGGAGGTACACATTACAGGAATAGCACACAGTGGTGGTACACATTACAGGAATAGCACACAGTGGAGGTACACATTACAGGAATAGCACACGGTGGAGGTACACATTACAGGAATAGGACACGGTGGAGATACACATTACAGGAAAAGCACACGGTGGAGGTACACATTACAGGAACAGGACACAGTGGGGGTACACATTACAGGAATAGGACACAGTGGTGGTACACATTACAGGAATAGCACACAGTGGAGGTACACATTACAGGAATAGGACACGGTGGAGATACACATTACAGGAAAAGAACACGGTGGAGGTACACATTACAGGAATAGGACACGGTGGAGATACACATTACAGGAACAGCACACAGTGGAGGTACACATTACAGGAACAGGACACAGTGGGGGTACACATTACAGGAATAGGACACAGTGGAGGTACACATTACAGGAATAGGACACAGTGGAGGTACACATTACAGGAATAGGACACAGTGGAGGTACACATTACAGGAATAGGACACAGTGGAGGTACACATTACAGGGATAGGACACAGTGGAGGTACACATTACAGGAATAGCACACAGTGGAGGTACACATTAAAGGAATAGCACACAGTGGAGGTACACATTACAGGAACAGGACACAGTGAGGGTACACAATACAGGAATAGCACACAGTGGAGGTACACATTAAAGGAATAGCACACAGTGGAGGTACACATTACAGGAATAGGACACAGTGGGGGTACACATTACAGGAATAGCACACAGTGGAGGTACACATTACAGGAATAGGACACAGTGGAGGTACACATTACAGGAATAGCACACAGTGGAGGTACACATTACTGGAATAGGACATAGTGGGGGTACACATTACAGGAATAGGACACAGTGGAGGTACACATTACAGGAACAGGACACAGTGGAGGTACACATTACAGGAATAGCACACAGTGGAGGTACACATTACAGGAACAGCACACAGTGGAGGTACACATTACAGGAATAGGACACAGTGGAGGTACACATTACAGGAACAGGACACAGTGAGAGGTACACATTACAGGAATAGGACACAGTGGGAGTACATATTACAGGAATAGGACACAGTGGAGGTACACATTACAGGAATAGGACACAGTGGGAGTACATATTACAGGAATAGGACACAGTGGAGGTACACATTACAGGAATAGGACACAGTGGAGGTACACATTACAGGAATAGCACACAGTGGAGGTACACATTACAGGAATAGCACACGGTGGAGGTACACATTACAGGAATAGCACACAGTGGAGGTACACATTACAGGAATAGGACACAGTGGAGGTACACATTACAGGAATAGGACACAGTGGAGGTACACATTACAGGAATAGCACACGGTGGAGGTACACATTACAGGAATAGCACACGGTGGAGGTACACATTACAGGAATAGCACACGGTGGAGGTACACATTACAGGAATAGGACACAGTGGAGGTACACATTACAGGAATAGCACACAGTGGAGGTACACATTACAGGAATAGGACACAGTGGGGGTACACATTACAGGAATAGCACACAGTGGAGGTACACATTACAGGAATAGGACACAGTGGAGGTACACATTACAGGAACAGCACACAGTGGAGGTACACATTACAGGAATAGCACACAGTGGAGGTACACATTACAGGAATAGGACACAGTGGGGGTACACATTACAGGAATAGGACACAGTGGAGGTACACATTACAGGAATAGCACACAGTGGAGGTACACATTACAGGAATAGGACACAGTGGAGGTACACATTACAGGAATAGCACACAGTGGAGGTACACATTACAGGAATAGGACACAGTGGGGGTACACATTACAGGAATAGCACACAGTGGAGGTACACATTACAGGAATAGGACACAGTGGAGGTACACATTACAGGAACAGCACACAGTGGAGGTACACATTACAGGTACAGCACACAGTGGAGGTACACATTACAGGAACAGGACACAGTGGAGGTACACATTACAGGAACAGGACACAGTGGAGGTACACATTACAGGAATAGGACACAGTGGAGGTACACATTACAGGAACAGCACACAGTGGAGGTACACATTACAGGAATAGCACACAGTGGAGGTACACATTACAGGAATAGCACACAGTGGAGGTACACATTACAGGAATAGCACACAGTGGAGGTACACATTACAGGAATAGCACACAGTGGAGGTGCACATTACAGGAATAGCACACAGTGGAGGTACACATTACAGGAATAGGACACAGTGGAGGTACACATTACAGGAATAGCACACAGTGGTGGTACACATTACAGGAATAGCACACAGTGGAGGTACACATTACAGGAATAGCACACGGTGGAGGTACACATTACAGGAATAGGACACGGTGGAGATACACATTACAGGAAAAGCACACGGTGGAGGTACACATTACAGGAACAGGACACAGTGGGGGTACACATTACAGGAATAGGACACAGTGGTGGTACACATTACAGGAATAGCACACAGTGGAGGTACACATTACAGGAATAGGACACGGTGGAGATACACATTACAGGAAAAGAACACGGTGGAGGTACACATTACAGGAATAGGACACGGTGGAGATACACATTACAGGAACAGCACACAGTGGAGGTACACATTACAGGAACAGGACACAGTGGGGGTACACATTACAGGAATAGGACACAGTGGAGGTACACATTACAGGAATAGGACACAGTGGAGGTACACATTACAGGAATAGGACACAGTGGAGGTACACATTACAGGAATAGGACACAGTGGAGGTACACATTACAGGGATAGGACACAGTGGAGGTACACATTACAGGAATAGCACACAGTGGAGGTACACATTAAAGGAATAGCACACAGTGGAGGTACACATTACAGGAACAGGACACAGTGAGGGTACACAATACAGGAATAGCACACAGTGGAGGTACACATTAAAGGAATAGCACACAGTGGAGGTACACATTACAGGAATAGGACACAGTGGGGGTACACATTACAGGAATAGCACACAGTGGAGGTACACATTACAGGAATAGGACACAGTGGAGGTACACATTACAGGAATAGCACACAGTGGAGGTACACATTACAGGAATAGGACATAGTGGGGGTACACATTACAGGAATAGGACACAGTGGAGGTACACATTACAGGAACAGGACACAGTGGAGGTACACATTACAGGAATAGCACACAGTGGAGGTACACATTACAGGAACAGCACACAGTGGAGGTACACATTACAGGAATAGGACACAGTGGAGGTACACATTACAGGAACAGGACACAGTGAGAGGTACACATTACAGGAATAGGACACAGTGGGAGTACATATTACAGGAATAGGACACAGTGGAGGTACACATTACAGGAATAGGACACAGTGGGAGTACATATTACAGGAATAGGACACAGTGGAGGTACACATTACAGGAATAGGACACAGTGGAGGTACACATTACAGGAATAGCACACAGTGGAGGTACACATTACAGGAATAGCACACGGTGGAGGTACACATTACAGGAATAGCACACAGTGGAGGTACACATTACAGGAATAGGACACAGTGGAGGTACACATTACAGGAATAGGACACAGTGGAGGTACACATTACAGGAATAGCACACGGTGGAGGTACACATTACAGGAATAGCACACGGTGGAGGTACACATTACAGGAATAGCACACGGTGGAGGTACACATTACAGGAATAGGACACAGTGGAGGTACACATTACAGGAATAGCACACAGTGGAGGTACACATTACAGGAATAGGACACAGTGGGGGTACACATTACAGGAATAGCACACAGTGGAGGTACACATTACAGGAATAGGACACAGTGGAGGTACACATTACAGGAACAGCACACAGTGGAGGTACACATTACAGGAATAGCACACAGTGGAGGTACACATTACAGGAATAGGACACAGTGGGGGTACACATTACAGGAATAGGACACAGTGGAGGTACACATTACAGGAATAGCACACAGTGGAGGTACACATTACAGGAATAGGACACAGTGGAGGTACACATTACAGGAATAGCACACAGTGGAGGTACACATTACAGGAATAGGACACAGTGGGGGTACACATTACAGGAATAGCACACAGTGGAGGTACACATTACAGGAATAGGACACAGTGGAGGTACACATTACAGGAACAGCACACAGTGGAGGTACACATTACAGGTACAGCACACAGTGGAGGTACACATTACAGGAACAGGACACAGTGGAGGTACACATTACAGGAATAGCACACAGTGGGGGTACACAATACAGGAACATCACACAGTGGAGGTACACATTACAGGAACAGCACACAGTGGAGGTACACATTACAGGAATAGCACACAGCGGGGGTACACATTACAGGAATAGGACACAGTGGAGGTACACATTACAGGAACAGGACACAGTGAGAGGTACACATTACAGGAATAGGACACAGTGGGAGTACACATTACAGGAATAGCACACAGTGGAGGTACATATTACAGGAATAGGACACAGTGGAGGTACACATTACAGGAACAGCACACAGAGAAGGTACATATTACAGGAATAGCACACAGTGGAGGTACACATTACAGGAATAGCACACATTGGAGGTACACATTACAGGAATAGCACACAGTGGAGGTACACATTACAGGAATAGGACACAGTGGGAGTACATATTACAGGAATAGGACACAGTGGAGGTACACATTACAGGAATAGGATACAGTGGAGGTACACATTACAGGAATAGGACACAGTGGAGGTACACATTACAGGAATAGCACACAGTGGAGGTACACATTACAGGAACAGGACACAGTGGAGGTACATATTACAGGAATAGCACACAGTGGGAGTACATATTACAGGAATAGGACACAGTGGAGGTACACATTACAGGAACAGCACACAGTGGAGGTACACATTACTGGAACAGCACACAGTGGAGGTACACATTACAGGAACAGGACACAGTGGAGGTACACATTACAGGAATAGCACACAGTGGAGGTACACATTACAGGAATAGCACACAGTGGAGGTACACATTACAGGAATAGGACACAGTGGAGGTACACATTACAGGTACAGCACACGGTGGAGGTACACATTACAGGAACAGCACACAGTGGAGGTACACATTACAGGAATAGGACACAGTGGAGGTACACATTACAGGAATAGGACACAGTGGAGGTACACATTACAGGAATAGGACACAGTGGAGGTACACATTACAGGTACAGCACACAGTGGAGGTACACATTACAGGAATAGCACACGGCGGAGGTACACATTACAGGAATAGCACACAGTGGAGGTACACATTACAGGAATAGGACACAGTGGAGGTACACATTACAGGAATAGGACACAGTGGAGGTACACATTACAGGAATAGGACACAGTGGAGGTACACATTACAGGAACAGCACACAGTGGAGGTACACATTACAGGAATAGGACACAGTGGAGGTACACATTACAGGAACAGCACACAGTGGAGGTACACATTACAGGAATAGGACACAGTGGAGGTACACATTACAGGAATAGCACACAGTGGAGGTACACATTACAGGAATAGCACACGGTGGAGGTACACATTACAGGAATAGCACACAGTGGAGGTACACATTACAGGAATAGCACACGGTGGAGGTACACATTACAGGAATAGCACACAGTGGAGGTACACATTACAGGAATAGGACACAGTGGAGGTACACATTACAGGAACAGGACACAGTGAGAGGTACACATTACAGGAATAGCACACAGTGGATGTACACATTACAGGAACAGCACACAGTAGAGGTACACATTACAGGAATAGGACACAGTGGAGGTACACATTACAGGAACAGCACACAGTAGAGGTACACATTACAGGAATAGGACACAGTGGAGGTACACATTACAGGAACAGGACACAGTGAGAGGTACACATTACAGCAGGGTTGCCTACCCTCCCGCATTTAGCGGGAGGCTCCCGTTTCTTCAGTGACCCTCCCGCTGCCCCGTCAAACCACCGGGTCCTCACGGTTTTTCTGTACAGCTCACAGAAAATGCGGACTGCGCATGTGCGAGTCCTGAATGCAGGTGAGCGGGCCTGTCCACATCATGACATCACCCGTGCAGTCCCCCCGCCCCCCCCCCCCGAGTTACGCTACTGAGTAGAGCGCCACAGGACGGAGGGCGCAAACAGCTATGAAGACGGAGGGGGTGTGGTTTAGCAGCCATACCGAGAGGATGCCTACCTCAACTCAGGAGTTGTGAACACCCCCGCAACTGAGCCGTCACCCCGCGGCTTCATTGCCTGACTGCGGACCTGTCACTGTGCACGGTAGATGCTAGATCCAAGGGGCGTAAGGGACCAACCATCCACGCTCAGCTCCTGTCCTCCTCGACCACCACGATGGCGGAAGATGGTGCAGAGTCTTCGGTGCCTTTGGTCATCCCCCCAGCGATGGCCCTCTGTGTGTGTTCCTGCCTGTAGCGGTATGGCGCTGTGCAGAACCTGCCCATGCTGTCATGCTGGAAGAGGTACTGAAAGAGAGCAGGTGGGAAGGAGCGATGGAGGAGAAGGAGTAGCGGGACTGGGGCAGCTTGTTATGGGGTGGGGGGGGGGGAGGAGGAGAGGGAGACAGTGATTTGTGGGGGGATAGCGTCCATCTGAGAGTGCTGCATAGTTAGATGTGATTACTCATTGGAGGAGCTCTGACTAACATAATGAAAACTTAATCTTCCCTACCCCTGCCCCCCCATCCCCTACTTTCACTCTCTCTGACATCCACATCCTTATTTTCCCTATTGACCTCAATCCTGATCATACCTCCCTCTGACAACCTTATCTTACCTAAACTTCCCCATCCCTGATCATGCCTTTGTCCAACAACCTTATCTTTCCAATACTTCCTATCAGGGACGTGCAGTGAGCTTACTCTGACAACTTCATCTTCCCTATATACCCCCATCCCTGACCGTCACTCTCTCAGACAACCTTATCTTCCCTATACATCCCCTTTCTATAACTGAATGCTTGAATGAGTTAGCCAAAATCGCTGGTAAAGTTAGTAAAAATCTCCTACACCCAGTTCAAGGGAAATCGCTCAGTCAAAATCTCTCATAAGGTGCATACACACGGAGAGATTATGACGATTTCCCTTGAACTGGCAGTAGGAGATTTTGACTAACTTTACCAGCGATTTTGGCTAACTCATTCAAGCAAGGAGATGCTTTTTCTTTCCCAGTGACATAGCCAAAATTGACTTGCCTGCACAGTCTATTTTTAGCAGCGATAGCGACCTGGCGGGGACGTGCATCGCTATCGCTGGCTGTGTACACATGGAGAGATATGCACTAACTTTCTGAGCGATTTTGACTATATAGTCAAAATCGCTCAGTTATATCGCTCCGTGTGTATGCACCAGACTTGCTTACTCTCCCGGAATGGCCGGGAGGCTCCCGAAAATCGGGTGACCCTCCCGGCCCCCCGGAAGAGCAGGCAAGTCTCCCGGTCACAGGGGTCCCCCTCTGCCCGGCCGCCCACTTAGCGAGTAAAGTGGGCGGTCCGGGCAGGCGATGACGCGATTCTTGTTGAATCGCGTCATCATAGCCACTCCCCCTGCTGTATAATACCTGCAATAGCGGCATTACACAGCGGGGGGCGGGGCTTACACAGCACAATCCCGTAGTCACGCCCCCCCCTCGGCCCACCTACGCCACGCCTCCGGCCCACCCCCTCTGCACTTACAGCGCAGCCGGACCCCCTGCCGCACCGACCTGGCTGCTCTCTCCCAGAGAGAGCAGCCAAAAAGTCGGTAAGTATGGTATGCACCTATAGTCAAAATCTCTCGGTGTGTATGCACCTTAATTACCCATCTTCCCCTATTCCTCCTCTCTCCCAACTCCCTCTTTTCCTCTTCTCTCTCTCTGCCATCTCCCTCTATTCTTCCTCGCTGTCTCCTGTCTGCCCTATTTCTCCTCTCTCCATATTCCTTCTCTCTCTCTCATCTCCCACTATTCCTACTCTTCCTTTTTCAACTCTCTCTCCAATCTCTTAACATTCTTCCTTTCAATTTCTTGTTACCCCTATTCCTCCTCTCTCTCTCATCGCGGGGGAGGAGTCAATGCGAGATGTGTGTGTGTGTGTGTGTGTGTGTGTGTGTGTGTGTGTGTGTGTGTGTGTGTAGACTCAATGTGGCCTTCCCTATATATTTAGAAAAGTTCTGGTTTTTTTTGTGGGAATATACAGCAGTTTTCTCTCTTAATGCATATTACTTACAAATGTATATTTCTGTATTTGTATACTTTTATATATTATGATTGTTTGACATAACACCCACCCTCACAGCCCAAACTTTCAAAATTTACAGGTTTATGCACCAATTGACGCCCAACCCCTGTTGCAGCTCCTCCCACATATTCAAAGGGAGGGGCGCCAAAATCTATATTCGCTTACCCAAAAAATTAGGCTCGGGCCTGCCCTGGGTGAGGGACAGAGGAGAGAGTGGATCAGCGGCTGCGCTTTGTAGCGGAGGAAGTCAGGGGAGTCGCGGTGCTCGTTCTCCCATTAGCACATTGGTGGTAAGGGACAACAGCTGCTCGGTGTAATAATGCTGCAGAAGTTGTGGGCAGGCTGCTGCTCTGTCCTGGGCAGGAGGGAGGACTAGGTTGGTGTATTGAGGGTCACACAACTTGCACAATAATTGGTCAATTATTACCTACAGTGTGGCCAGTCTGCAGTGTCTACTATAGATTTGGAAAAGTTGTGTTGTCCCTAGTCATCCCCCTTCCATCTACTGTCCCCTAGCCCTTTGCTCCCTGGATGTTGCCTCCTTGTCCCAAAGTTGTCGTCCCCGCCCCCCCTTATATCTACTGCATTGGTCGATTTAGAAACTGCGCAGACCGCTTGTCCAGAGCAGTGCGCTTTCGAAAAAAAAAAATATATCAAGACACCCCTTCCTTCCAAAGTTACCGCTGTTCCCCCTGGTCATCTGCTGCGTTGCACATATGAATAACGCAACATAATTATACTTTGGCTGCGCCGCCGTCCCTTTCATGTTCTGTACCTGCTGTTGTGCCCTGGACCACCTAATGGGAGCTGGAACCGCCGTCTGCCAGAGGTATCAGTGTGCCGGGATTCAAGATGTCTGTTGCTGAACCTGCCTTCTCCATCCTGACTGCTTTCCACTGCAGCCTCCAGAGATGTGCTCGCATCCCTGCTGCCCTGTCCACAAAGAGAGCCAGGACCGTGAGACGAGGTAAGTAGGGAGCCGGTGGTGGTGGGAAAGCACTGCAACAGGGTCACTCACAGTTACCCACTATCTCCCTGTCCCTCTGCCTCATCAGTCACCCACCACTTCCCTTTCACTCCTGCCTCATCAGTCGCCCACTATCCCTCTTTCACTCCTGCCCCAGTCACCCACTATCTTCCTGTCACCCCTGTCTCAGTCACCGACTATCTACCTGTCACCCACTATTTCCCTGTCACTTCTGCCTCAGTCACCCACTATCTCCCTGTCTCCCCAGTCACCCACTATCTCCCTGTCACCCACTATCTCCCCATCACTCCTTTCTCCTCAGTCACCCACTATCTCCCCATCACTCCAACCTCTCTTTCACTCCTGCCTCAATCACCCACTATCTCCCTGTCACCCCTGCCTCAGGCACCCACTATCTACCTGTCACCCACTATCTCCCTGTCACTCCTGCCTCAGTCACCCACTATCTCCAAGTCTCCCCATGCACTCACTATCTCCCTGTCTCCCCAGGCACCCACTATCTCCCTGTCTCCCAGTCACCCACTATCTCCCTGTCTCCCCAGTCACCCACTATCTCCCTGTCTCCCCAGTCACCCACTATCTCCCTGTCTCCCCAGTCACCCACTATCTCCCTATCTCCCCAGTCATCCACTATCTCCCTGTCTCCCCTACCTCAGTCACCCACTATCTCCCTGTCACCCCTACCTCCTCAGTCACTCACTATCTCCCCATCACTCCTTCCTCCTCAGTCACCCACTATCTCCCCATCACTCCTACCTCTCTTTCACTCCTGCCTCAGTCACCCACTATCTCCCTGTCACCCCTGCCTCAGTCACCCACTATCTACCTGTAACCCACTATCTCCCTGTCACTCCTGCCTCAGTCACCCACTATCTCCCTGTCTGCCCAGTCACCCACTATCTCCCTGTCTCCCCAGTCACCCACTATCTCCCTGTCACCCCTACCTCCTCAGACACCCACTATCTCTCTGTCACCACTGGCCGCGATATGAGGTAAACAAGGAGCCGGTGGTGGGAAAGCACTGGGACAGGGTCACACACTTTGGGCACCAACTTTCTGCAAGTACATTCACTATCTCCCTGTCATGCGCCAGTCCAGAAGTGCAGGGGCGGGGCCAGCATGGGCTGTGACATTGTGTTACTTAAATGCCGACGGGGCTATGGGTAGCGGTGGCTGCATAGCAGCGGCAGGAGAGTCTGTGTGCATGGCAGAGGTGGCAGTGGCGGAGGAGGAGGAGGCAGCAGCAGCCTACAGTGGTGACCTATTTAAAATGTAAGAAAATCGCATAAATCAGCTTGCATCATGGATGGAGGGTATGGCTTGGCTGGAGAAAAGGAACAAAGTGGGTGCTGAGTGTCAACTCAGTGTGTTACCAACATGAGCCAGTGTTTACTGACAGACCTCTTTCTGTGTTGCTGTGATTATCGGTCACTCATCCTAGGAGGAGAACTGCCAGTGTTACAGTATAGTGTCAATATTACAGCATAGGGTCAGTGTTATAGTATAGGGTCAGAGTTATAGGGCCAGTGTCAGTATTATAGTATAGGTCAGAGTTATAGGGACAGTGTCAGTGTTATAGTATAGGTCAGAGTTATAAGGATAGTTTCAGTGTTATAGTATAGGGTCAGAGTTATAGGGACAGTGTCAGTATTACAGTATAGGGTCAGAGTTATAGGGACAGTGTCAGTGTTATAGTATAGGTCAGAGTTATAAGGATAGTTTCAGTGTTATAGTATAGGGTCAGAGTTATAGGGACAGTGTCAGTGTTATAGTATAGGGTCAGAGTTATAGGGACAGTGTCAGTGTTATAGTATAGGTCAGAGTTATAAGGATAGTGTCAGTGTTATAGTATAGGGTCAGAGTTATAGGGACAGTGTCAGTGTTATAGTATAGGTCCGAGTTATAGGGACAGTGTCAGTGTTATAGTAGAGGTCCGAGTTATAGGGACAGTGTCAGTATTATAGTATAGGTCAGAGTTATAGGGACAGTGTCAGTATTATAGTATAGGTCAGAGTTATAGGGACAGTGTCAGTATTACAGTATAGGTCAGAGTTATAGGGACAGTGTCAGTGTTATAGTATAGGTCAGAGTTATAAGGATAGTTTCAGTGTTATAGTATAGGGTCAGAGTTATAGGGACAGTGTCAGTGTTATAGTATAGGGTCAGAGTTATAGGGACAGTGTCAGTGTTATAGTATAGGTCAGAGTTATAAGGATAGTGTCAGTGTTATAGTATAGGGTCAGAGTTATAGGGACAGTGTCAGTGTTATAGTATAGGTCCGAGTTATAGGGACAGTGTCAGTGTTATAGTAGAGGTCCGAGTTATAGGGACAGTGTCAGTATTATAGTATAGGTCAGAGTTATAGGGACAGTGTCAGTATTATAGTATAGGTCAGAGTTATAGGGACAGTGTCAGTGTTATAGTATAGGTCAGAGTTATAAGGATAGATTCAGTGTTATAGTATAGGGTCAGAGTTATAGGGACAGTGTCAGTGTTATAGTATAGGTTCAGAGTTATAGGGACAGTGTCAGTGTTATAAGGACAGTGTCAGTGTTATAGTATAGGGTCAGAGTTATAGGGACAGTGTCAGTGTTATAGTATAGGTCCGAGTTATAGGGACAGTGTCAGTGTTATAGTATAGGTCCGAGTTATAGGGACAGTGTCAGTGTTATAGTATAGGTCAGAGTTATAGGGACAGTGTCAGTGTTATAGTATAGGTCAGAGTTATAAGGATAGTGTCAGAGTTATAGGGACAGTGTCAGTGTTATAGTATAGGTCAGAGTTATAAGGATAGTGTCAGTGTTATAGTATAGGGTCAGAGTTATAGGGACAGTGTCAGTGTTATAGTATAGGTCCGAGTTATAGGGACAGTGTCAGTGTTATAGTATAGGTCCGAGTTATAGGGACAGTGTCAGTGTTATAGTATAGGGTCAGAGTTATAGGGACAGTGTCAGTGTTATAGTATAGGTCAGAGTTATAGGGACAGTGTCAGTGTTATAGTATAGGGTCAGAGTTATAGGGACAGTGTCAGTGTTATAGTATAGGTCCGAGTTATAGGGACAGTGTCAGTGTTATAGTATAGGTCTGAGTTATAGGGACAGTGTCAGTGTTATAGTATAGGGTCAGAGTTATAGGGACAGTGTCAGTGTTATAGTATAGGTCAGAGTTATAGGGACAGTGTCAGTGTTATAGTATAGGTCCGAGTTATAGGGACAGTGTCAGTATTACAGTATAGGGTCAGAGTTATAGGGACAGTGTCAGTGTTATAGTATAGGTCAGAGTTATAGGGACAGTGTCAGTGTTATAGTATAGGTCAGAGTTATAGGGACAGTGTCAGTGTTATAGTATAGGTCAGTGTTATAGTAAAGGTCAGAGTTATAGGGACAGTGTCAGTGTCATAGTATAGGTCAGAGTTATAGGGACAGTGTCACTGTTATAGTATAGGTTAGAGTTATAGGGACAGTGTCAGTGTTATAGTATTGGGTCAGAGTTATAGGGACAGTGTCAGTGTTATAGTATAGGGTCAGAGTTATAAGGACAGTGTCAGTGTTATAGTATAGGTCAGAGTTATAGGGACAGTGTCAGTGTTATAGAATAGGTCAGAGTTATAGGGACAGTGTCAGTGTTATAGTATAGGGTCAGAGTTATAGGGACAGTGTCAGTGTTATAGTATAGGTCAGAGTTATAGGGACAGTGTCAGTGTTATAAGGATAGTGTCAGTATTACAGTATAGGTCAGAGTTATAGGGACAGTGTCAGTGTTATAGTATAGGTCAGAGTTATAGGGACAGTGTCAGTGTTATAAGGATAGTGTCAGTATTACAGTATAGGTCAGAATTATAGGGACAGTGTCAGTGTTATAAGGATAGTGTCAGTATTACAGTATAGGTCAGAGTTATAGGGACTGTGTCAGTGTTATAGTATAGGTCAGAGTTATAGGGACAGTGTCAGTGTTATAGTATAGGTCAGAGTTATAGGGACAGTGTCAGTATTATAGTATAGGTCAGAGTTATAGGGACAGTGTCAGTGTTATAGTATAGGTCAGAGTTATAGGGACAGTGTCAGTGTTATAGGGACAGTGTCAGTGTTATAGTATAGGTCAGAGTTATAGGGACAGTGTCAGTGTTATAGTATAGGTCAGAGTTATAGTGACAGTGTCAGTGTTATAGGGACAGTGTTAGTGTTATAGTATAGGTCAGAGTTATAGGGACAGTGACAGTGTTATAGTATAGGTCAGAGTTATAGGGACAGTGTCAGTGTTATAGTATAGGTCAGAGTTATAGGGACAGTGTCAGTGTTATAGTATAGGTCAGAGTTATAGGGACAGTGTCAGTGTTATAGTATAGGTCAGAGTTATAGGGGCAGTGTAAGTGTTATAGTATAGGTCAGAGTTATAGGGACAGTGTCAGTGTTATAGTATAGGTCCGAGTTATAGGGACAGTGTCAGTGTTATAGTATAGGTCAGAGTTATAGGGACAGTGTCAGTATTATAGTATAGGTCAGAGTTATAGGGACAGTGTCAGTATTATAGTATAGGTCAGAGTTATAGGGACAGTGTCAGTGTTATAAGGATAGTGTCAGTATTACAGTATAGGTCAGAGTTATAGGGACAGTGTCAGTGTTATAGTATAGGTCAGAGTTATAGGGACTGTGTCAGTGTTATAGTATAGGTCAGAGTTATAGGGACAGTGTCAGTGTTATAAGGATAGTGTCAGTATTACAGTATAGGTCAGAGTTATAGGGACAGTGTCAGTGTTATAGTATAGGTCAGAGTTATAGGGACAGTGTCAGTGTTATAGGGACAGTGTCAGTGTTATAGTATAGGTCAGACTTATAGGGACAGTGTCAGTGTTATAGTATAGGTCAGAGTTATAGGGACAGTGTCAGTGTTCTAAGGATAGTGTCAGTATTACAGTATAGGGTCAGAGTTATGGGGATAGTGTCAGTATTACAGTATAGGGTCAGAGTTATAGGGACAGTGTCAGTGTTATAGTATAGGTCAGAGTTATAGGGACAGTGTCAGTAGTATAGTATAGGTCAGTGTTATAGGGACAGTGTCAGTGTTATAGTATAGGTCCGAGTTATAGGGACAGTGTCAGTGTTATAGTATAGGTCAGAGTTATAGGGACAGTGTCAGTAGTATAGTATAGGTCAGTGTTATAGGGACAGTGTCAGTGTTATAGTATAGGTCCGAGTTATAGGGACAGTGTCAGTGTTATAGTATAGGTCAGAGTTATAGGGACAGTGTCAGTATTATAGTATAGGTCAGAGTTATAGGGACTGTGTCAGTGTTATAGTATAGGTCAGAGTTATAGGGACAGTGTCAGTGTTATAAGGATAGTGTCAGTATTACAGTATAGGTCAGAGTTATAGGGACAGTGTCAGTGTTATAGTATAGGTCAGAGTTATAGGGACAGTGTCAGTGTTATAGGGACAGTGTCAGTGTTATAGTATAGGTCAGACTTATAGGGACAGTGTCAGTGTTATAGTATAGGTCAGAGTTATAGGGACAGTGTCAGTGTTCTAAGGATAGTGTCAGTATTACAGTATAGGGTCAGAGTTATGGGGATAGTGTCAGTATTACAGTATAGGGTCAGAGTTATAGGGACAGTGTCAGTGTTATAGTATAGGTCAGAGTTATAGGGACAGTGTCAGTAGTATAGTATAGGTCAGTGTTATAGGGACAGTGTCAGTGTTATAGTATAGGTCCGAGTTATAGGGACAGTGTCAGTGTTATAGTATAGGTCAGAGTTATAGGGACAGTGTCAGTATTATAGTATAGGTCAGAGTTATAGGGACAGTGTCAGTGTTATAGTATAGGTCAGAGTTATAGGGACAGTGTTATAAGGATAGTGTCAGTATTACAGTATAGGTCAGAGTTATAGAGACAGTGTCAGTGTTATAGTATAGGTCAGAGTTATAGGGACAGTGTCAGTGTTATAGGGACAGTGTCAGTGTTATAGTATAGGTCAGAGTTATAGGGACAGTGTCAGTGTTATAGTATAGGTCAGAGTTATAGGGACAGTGTCAGTGTTCTAAGGATAGTGTCAGTATTACAGTATAGGGTCAGAGTTATAGGGACAGTGTCAGTGTTATAGTATAGGTCAGAGTTATAGGGACAGTGTCAGTGTTATAGTATAGGTCAGAGTTATAGGGACAGTGTCAGTGTTATAGTATAGGTCAGAGTTATAGGGACAGTGTCAGTGTTATAGTATAGGTCAGAGTTATAGGGACAGTGTCAGTATTATAGTATAGGTCAGAGTTATAGGGACAGTGTCAGTGTTTTAAGGATAGTGTCAGTATTACAGTATAGGGTCAGAGTTATGGGGATAGTGTCAGTATTACAGTATAGGGTCAGAGTTATAGTATAGGTCAGAGTTATAGGGACAGTGTCAGTGTTATAGTATAGGTCAGAGTTATAGGGACAGTGTCAGTGTTATAGTATAGGTCAGAGTTATAGGGACAGTGTGAGTATTATAGTATAGGTCAGAGTTATAGGGACAGTGTCAGTATTATAGTATAGGTCAGAGTTATAGGGACAGTGTCAGTATTATAGTATAGGTCAGAGTTATAGGGACAGTGTCAGTGTTATAGTATAGGTCAGAGTTATAGGGACAGTGTCAGTGTTATAGTATAGGTCAGAGTTATAGGGACAGTGTCAGTGTTATAGTATAGGTCAGAGTTATAGGGACAGTGTCAGTAGTATAGTATAGGTCAGAGTTATAGGGACAGTGTCAGTAGTATAGTATAGGTCAGAGTTATAGGGACAGTGTCAGTGTTATAGTATAGGTCAGAGTTTTAGGGACAGTGTCAGTGTTATAAGGATAGTGTCAGTATTACAGTATAGGTCAGAGTTATAGGGACAGTGTCAGTGTTATTGTATAGGTCAGAGTTATAGGGACAGTGTCAGTGTTATAGTATAGGTCAGAGTTATAGGGACAGTGTCAGTATTATAGTATAGGTCAGAGTTATAGGGACAGTGTCAGTATTATAGTATAGGTCAGAGTTATAGGGACAGTGTCAGTGTTATAGTATAGGTCAGAGTTATAGGGACAGTGTCAGTGTTATAAGGATAGTGTCAGTGTTATAGTATAGGTCAGAGTTATAGGGACAGTGTCAGTGTTATAGGGACAGTGTCAGTGTTATAGTATAGGTCAGAGTTATAGGGACAGTGTCAGTGTTATAGTATAGGTCAGAGTTATAGGGACAGTGTCAGTGTTATAGTATAGGTCAGAGTTATAGGGACAGTGTCAGTGTTATAGTATAGGTCAGAGTTATAGGGACAGTGTCAGTATTATAGTATAGGTCAGAGTTATAGGGACAGTGTCAGTATTATAGTATAGGTCAGAGTTTTAGGGACAGTGTCAGTGTTATAGTATAGGTCCGAGTTATAGGGACAGTGTCAGTGTTATAGTATAGGTCAGAGTTATAGGGACAGTGTCAGTATTATAGTATAGGTCAGAGTTATAGGGACAGTGTCAGTTTTATAAGGATAGTGTCAGTATTACAGTATAGGTCAGAGTTATAGGGACAGTGTCAGTGTTATAGTATAGGTCAGAGTTATAGGGACAGTGTTATAAGGATAGTGTCAGTATTACAGTACTAGGAGCTTCATCGCGCCCTACGGGCGCTCTTCACACCGTCGCAAGGGGCTACGCCCCCTTAACCCTTGCATGCCTTTCTGGGGTTCAATATTTGTGTTATATGGAGTATCACCTGCATTCCTTTGTTAGTGGTTAAATATTGCACAATGAAAGGGCGTGCGATGGTGAAGGAGGCGCAGCCCCTTGCGACTGCGTGAACAGCACCTGCAGGCCACAATGTACAGAATGTAGCGGGTGCGGGTGGTACTGCGGATGGTGTCTGTAGATGCTGCGGATGGAGGGGGGCGGAAGTGGGGGTGGGGCCCGGATGGGGAAGGGTTGGGTGGTGCTGCGGGTGGGGGAGGGGCAGAGGAGTGGGGGATACAGATGGGGGAGGGGTCCGGATGCACTGCAGGTGGGGGAGGGGCAGGGGTGCCATGGGTGGGGGAGGGGCAGGTGTGGGGATGTTGCAGATGGGTGAAGGGTTCCGGAGGTGCTGTGGGATGGGAAGGGGCGGGAGTGCCGCTGGTGGGGTAGGGGGTCCGCAGGCGCCATGGGTAGGGGAGGGGCAGGTACGGGTGTTGCGGCGGATGGGGAAGGAGGTCCGGAGGTGCTGCAGGTGGTGGGTGCGGGGGTGCCATTGGTGGGGGAGGGGTGGGTGAGGGGGGGACCGCGGATGGAGGAGGGTGTCTGCAGATGCTGCGGGTGGAGGGGGGCAGGTGTGGGGGAGACATATAAGGGGGGTGAATGGTGGAGGGGGCCTGGAGATTGCTGGGGGTGGTGAAGGGGCGGAGGAGTGGGAGCAGCGGGTGGTGTAGGGGGTCTGGAGGCACAGCATGTGGGGGAGGGGTGGAGTGCCGCATGTGGTGGAGGGGAAGGTGCGGAGGTGTGGTGCATTGGGGAGAGGTCTGGAGGTGCTGCGTGTACTGTACCTGCCAAAAAGGTAGTTTGAGGGTATGCAGTAACAGGGCCAGGACAGGGGTGACAGGGTCAGAACAGGGTTGACTGGGCCAGGACAGGGGTGACAGGGTCAGAACAGGGGTGACTGGGCCAGGACAGGGGTGACGGGGCCAGGACAGGGGTGACGGGGCCAGGACAGGGGCGACGGGGCCAGGACAGAAATGACAGGGACAGGATAGGGGTGACAGGGTCAGTGTAGGGGCGGCAGGACCAGGACAGGGGTGACAGGGCCAGTATAGGGTTGACAGTGCAAGCACAGGGGTGACAGGGCCAGGATAGGGGTAGCAGGGCCAGCATAAGGGTGACAGGGCCAGGATAAGGGTGAAAGGGCCAGGATAAGGGTGAAATGACCAGGATAAGGGTGGCAGGTCAAGACCAGGGGTGACAGGGACATGACAGAACACAGGGCACGGGAGAGATTGGTATTAGGGACAAAACAGTGGTGACAGACAGATGTGTCTTACCGGAGTCACTGCTGCTGGCTGCTGCTGTTCCACTCCAACCTGTTGGGATCTGCTGCTGGTGGAGACTTGGCATGGCTGACTCTCTTAGGCTGTAGTCCTGCTTCCTCTGCCCGTCCGCATCACTCCCCCCCTCCTCAGTCACACACCGCAGACCTCGCGCAGCTGCCGGGCACTGTGGTAAGGTGAGACTGGGAGTGACTGGTTAGCCCCCAGGAGATGCTGCGGCAGGAGGGAGGAGAGGGTCATAGCATGCACGTGGCGCGGACCTCACGGCTGCTGGGCACTGTGGTAAGGGGAGACTGGGAGTGACTGGTTAGCTCCCAGGAGACGCTGCTGCTGGAGGGAGGAGGGGGTCAGAGCCTGCAAGCAGCGCGGACTTCTGCAGCGCTACCCGCCGGCTAAAGTGTGTGAAGGAGCTGGGCGCACCTCACTGCGGGTGGCAGCGCTGCAGCTAGCGGTGGGGTTGCCGGGGCTGGAGATAACAGAGGCAGTACGGAAAGTGCACAGCGGCTGGTGACCCACAAAACTACAGCTAAGAAGCGTGGAGTGTGCCAGAATGTGACGCTCCTCCCCGCCAGAGAGACCCTGCTGAGTATGCTGATATGGGGGTCAAATATGGCATACCCCCTCACACACCCCCATACCTCCCAAATGTCCCAATTTTCGCGGGACAGTCCCATTTTTTGGGGTCTGTCCCGCTGTCCCACCCGCGGGTCGCAGTGTCCTGCGGTGGGGGGCAGTTGGAAAGCTCCTGTACTCGCTGTTCTGCTTAGCAGAGCAGCGGTGAATAGTGGAGACAGAGGGAGAGGGGGCATCAGGGGGTACGGATTAAGAGGGGGTTCCAGCAGCAGAGCCAGATTAAGGGGGGGGTACGTACCATTGGCCCCACAGTTTTAGGGGTCCCCCCGGCTCGAGTAGCTCTGTCCCAGCTCAGAAGCTCCCCCAGCAACAATGGCAGCATTGTGCTACAGTCAGCACACGCTGCTGCGTATTGGCAGGTCTGTGGTGTTGCAGGGAGGCAGCAGTCTCCCTGCTTTCTTCTGCCTGTGCGGGTGTGTAGGGGGAGCGACCACCTCCTCTGGATTTAGCCCTAGCTGAGGGGCCAAAATTCCATTAAAAAAAAAAAACACGGAATTTGCATAAGGGGGCGTGGCATCGCAGGCGCGATTAGGCCACGCCCCCAACCCACAGCAGGCACAGCAATGAGATAGGGCTTCCCTGTCTCAAGTACCCTGTGCCCCCCGGACTCATAATCAGCCCCTGGGGGCATGCCTGCCTGTGCCATGTCCATACTATCTGCTTCTGCAGCTGCTCCTAGTGTCCTATAGATTTGGCCAGATCTGTGACTCATTTGACTAACTCCGCCCACTGTTGTGACTCCGCCCAGCGTTAGCAAATGAATCACAAAATCACAGATCTGGGCTATTATATAGGAGATAGGTCAGAGTTATAGAGACAGTGTCAGTGTTATAGTATAGGTCAGAGTTATAGGGACAGTGTCAGTGTTATAGGGACAGTGTCAGTGTTATAGTATAGGTCAGAGTTATAGGGACAGTGTCAGTGTTATATTATAGGTCAGAGTTATAGGGACAGTGTCAGTGTTATAGTATAGGTCAGAGTTATAGGGACAGTGTCAGTGTTATAGTACAGGTCAGAGTTATAGGGACAGTGTCAGTATTATAGTATAGGTCAGAGTTATAGGGACAGTGTCAGTGTTTTAAGGATAGTGTCAGTATTACAGTATAGGTCAGAGTTATAGGGACAGTGTCAGTGTTATAGTATAGGTCAGAGTTATAGGGACAGTGTCAGTGTTATAGTATAGGTCAGAGTTATAGGGACAGTGTCAGTGTTATAGTATAGGTCAGAGTTATAGGGACAGTGTCAGTGTTATAGTATAGGTCAGAGTTATAGGGACAGTGTCAGTGTTATAGTATAGGTCAGAGTTATAGGGACAGTGTCAGTGTTATAAGGATAGTGTCAGTATTACAGTATAGTGTCAGAGTTATAGGGACAGTGTCAGTGTTATAGTATAGGTCAGAGTTATAGGGACAGTGTCAGTGTTATAGTATAGGTCAGAGTTATAGGGACAGTGTCAGTGTTATAGTATAGGTCAGAGTTATAGGGACAGTGTCAGTGTTATAGTATAGGTCAGAGTTATAGGGACAGTGTCAGTAGTATAGTATAGGTCAGAGTTATAGGGACAGTGTCAGTATTATAGTATAGGTCAGAGTTTTAGGGACAGTGTCAGTGTTATAAGGATAGTGTCAGTATTACAGTATAGGGTCAGAGTTATGGGGATAGTGTCAGTATTACAGTATAGGGTCAGAGTTATAGGGACAGTGTCAGTGTTATAGTATAGGTCAGAGTTATAGGGACAGTGTCAGTGTTATAGTATAGGTCAGAGTTATAGGGACAGTGTCAGTGTTATAGTATAGGTCAGAGTTATAGGGACAGTGTCAGTGTTATAGTATAGGTCAGAGTTATAGGGACAGTGTCAGTAGTATAGTATAGGTCAGAGTTATAGGGACAGTGTCAGTGTTATAGTATAGGTCAGAGTTATAGGGACAGTGTCAGTGTTATAGTATAGGTCAGAGTTATAGGGACAGTGTCAGTAGTATAGTATAGGTCAGAGTTATAGGGACAGTGTCAGTAGTATAGTATAGGTCAGAGTTATAGGGACAGTGTCAGTATTATAGTATAGGTCAGAGTTATAGGGACAGTGTCAGTATTACAGTATAGGTCAGAGTTATAGGGACAGTGTCAGTGTTATAGTATAGGTCAGAGTTATAGGGACAGTGTCAGTGTTATAGTATAGGTCAGAGTTATAGGGACAGTGTCAGTATTATAGTATAGGTCAGAGTTATAGGGACAGTGTCAGTATTACAGTATAGGGCCAGAGTTATAGGGACAGTGTCAGTGTTATAGTATAGGTCAGAGTTATAGGGACAGTGTCAGTGTTATAGTATAGGTCAGAGTTATAGGGACAGTGTCAGTGTTATAGTATAGGTCAGAGTTATAGGGACAGTGTCAGTGTTATAGTATAGGTCAGAGTTATAGGGACAGTGTCAGTGTTATAAGGATATTGTCAGTATTACAGTATAGGGCCAGAGTTATAGGGACAGTGTCAGTGTTATAGTATAGGTCAGAGTTATAGGGACAGTGTCAGTGTTATAGTATAGGTCAGAGTTATAGGGACAGTGTCAGTGTTATAGTATAGGTCAGAGTTATAGGGACAGTGTCAGTGTTATAGTATAGGTCAGAGTTATAGGGACAGTGTCAGTGTTATAGTATAGGTCAGAGTTATAGGGACAGTGTCAGTAGTATAGTATAGGTCAGAGTTATAGGGACAGTGTCAGTAGTATAGTATAGGTCAGAGTTATAGGGACAGTGTCAGTTTTATAAGGATAGTGTCAGTATTACAGTATAGGTCAGAGTTATAGGGACAGTGTCAGTGTTATAAGGATAGTGTCAGTATTACAGTATAGGGTCAGAGTTATAGGGACAGTGTCAGTATTATAGTATAGGTCAGAGTTATAGGGACAGTGTCAGTGTTATAGTATAGGTCAGAGTTATAGGGACAATGTCAGTGTTATAGTATAGGTCAGAGTTTTAGGGACAGTGTCAGAGTTATAAGGATAGTGTCAGTATTACAGTATAGGTCAGAGTTATAGGGACAGTGTCAGTGTTATAAGGACAGTGTCAGTATTACAGTATAGGGTCAGAGTTATAGGGACAATGTCAGTGTTATAGTATAGGTCAGAGTTTTAGGGACAGTGTCAGAGTTATAAGGATAGTGTCAGTATTACAGTATAGGTCAGAGTTATAGGGACAGTGTCAGTGTTATAAGGACAGTGTCAGTATTACAGTATAGGGTCAGAGTTATAGGGACAGTGTCAGTGTTATAGTATAGGTCAGAGTTATAGGGACAGTGTCAGTGTTATAGTATAGGTCAGAGTTATAGGGACAGTGTCAGTATTATAGTATAGGTCAGAGTTATAGGGACAGTGTCAGTGTTATATTATAGGTCAGAGTTTTAGGGACAGTGTCAGTGTTATAGTATAGGTCAGAGTTATAGGGACAGTGTCAGTATTATAGTATAGGTCAGAGTTATAGGGACAGTGTCAGTATTATAGTATAGGTCAGAGTTTTAGGGACAGTGTCAGTGTTATAGTATAGGTCCGAGTTATAGGGACAGTGTCAGTGTTATAGTATAGGTCAGAGTTATAGGGACAGTGTCAGTGTTATAGTATAGGTCAGAGTTATAGGGACAGTGTCAGTGTTATAAGGATAGTGTCAGTATTACAGTATAGGTCAGAGATAAAGGGACAGTGTCAGTGTTATAGTATAGGTCAGAGTTATAGGGACAGTGTCAGTGTTATAGGGACAGTGTCAGTGTTATAGTATAGGTCAGAGTTATAGGGACAGTGTCAGTGTTATAGTATAGGTCAGAGTTATAGGGACAGTGTCAGTGTTCTAAGGATAGTGTCAGTATTACAGTATAGGGTCAGAGTTATAGGGACAGTGTCAGTGTTATAGTATAGGTCAGAGTTATAGGGACAGTGTCAGTGTTATAAGGATAGTGTCAGTATTACAGTATAGGTCAGAGTTATAGGGACAGTGTCAGTGTTATAAGGACAGTGTCAGTATTACAGTATAGGGTCAGAGTTATAGGGACAGTGTCAGGGTTATAGTATAGGTCAGAGTTATAGGGACAGTGTCAGTGTTATAGTATAGGTCAGAGTTATAGGGACAGTGTCAGTGTTATAGTATAGGTCAGAGTTATAGGGACAGTGTCAGTGTTATAAGGATATTGTCAGTATTACAGTATAGGGCCAGAGTTATAGGGACAGTGTCAGTGTTATAGTATAGGTCAGAGTTATAGGGACAGTGTCAGTGTTATAGTATAGGTCAGAGTTATAGGGACAGTGTCAGTGTTATAGTATAGGTCAGAGTTATAGGGACAGTGTCAGTGTTATAGTATAGGTCAGAGTTATAGGGACAGTGTCAGTGTTATAGTATAGGTCAGAGTTATAGGGACAGTGTTATAAGGATAGTGTCAGTATTACAGTATAGGTCAGAGTTATAGAGACAGTGTCAGTGTTATAGTATAGGTCAGAGTTATAGGGACAGTGTCAGTGTTATAGGGACAGTGTCAGTGTTATAGTATAGGTCAGAGTTATAGGGACAGTGTCAGTGTTCTAAGGATAGTGTCAGTATTACAGTATAGGGTCAGAGTTATGGGGATAGTGTCAGTATTACAGTATAGGGTCAGAGTTATAGGGACAGTGTCAGTGTTATAGTATAGGTCAGAGTTATAGGGACAGTGTCAGTGTTATAGTATAGGTCAGAGTTATAGGGACAGTGTCAGTGTTATAGTATAGGTCAGAGTTATAGGGACAGTGTCAGTGTTATAGTATAGGTCAGAGTTATAGGGACAGTGTCAGTATTATAGTATAGGTCAGAGTTATAGGGACAGTGTCAGTGTTTTAAGGATAGTGTCAGTATTACAGTATAGGGTCAGAGTTATGGGGATAGTGTCAGTATTACAGTATAGGGTCAGAGTTATAGGGACAGTGTCAGTGTTATAAGGATAGTGTCAGTATTACAGTATAGGTCAGAGTTATAGGGACAGTGTCAGTGTTATAAGGATAGTGTCAGTATTACAGTATAGGGTCAGAGTTATGGGGATAGTGTCAGTATTACAGTATAGGGTCAGAGTTATAGGGACAGTGTCAGTGTTATAGTATAGGTCAGAGTTATAGGGACAGTGTCAGTAGTATAGTATAGGTCAGAGTTATAGGGACAGTGTCAGTAGTATAGTATAGGTCAGAGTTATAGGGACAGTGTCAGTATTACAGTATAGGTCAGAGTTATAGGGACAGTGTCAGTATTATAGTATAGGTCAGAGTTTTAGGGACAGTGTCAGTGTTATAAGGATAGTGTCAGTATTACAGTATAGGGTCAGAGTTATGGGGATAGTGTCAGTATTACAGTATAGGGTCAGAGTTATAGGGACAGTGTCAGTGTTATAAGGATAGTGTCAGTATTACAGTATAGGTCAGAGTTATAGGGACAGTGTCAGTGTTATAAGGATAGTGTCAGTATTACAGTATAGGGTCAGAGTTATGGGGATAGTGTCAGTATTACAGTATAGGGTCAGAGTTATAGGGACAGTGTCAGTGTTATAGTATAGGTCAGAGTTATAGGGACAGTGTCAGTAGTATAGTATAGGTCAGAGTTATAGGGACAGTGTCAGTAGTATAGTATAGGTCAGAGTTATAGGGACAGTGTCAGTATTACAGTATAGGTCAGAGTTATAGGGACAGTGTCAGTATTATAGTATAGGTCAGAGTTTTAGGGACAGTGTCAGTGTTATAAGGATAGTGTCAGTATTACAGTATAGGTCAGAGTTATAGGGACAGTGTCAGTGTTATAGTATAGGTCAGAGTTATAGGGACAGTGTCAGTGTTATAGTATAGGTCAGAGTTATAGGGACAGTGTCAGTATTATAGTATAGGTCAGAGTTATAGAGACAGTGTCAGTATTACAGTATAGGGCCAGAGTTATAGGGACAGTGTCAGTGTTATAGTATAGGTCAGAGTTATAGGGACAGTGTCAGTGTTATAGTATAGGTCAGAGTTATAGGGACAGTGTCAGTATTATAGTATAGGTCAGAGTTATAGGGACAGTGTCAGTGTTATAGTATAGGTCAGAGTTATAGGGACAGTGTCAGTGTTATAAGGATAGTGTCAGTATTACAGTATAGGTCAGAGTTATAGGGACAGTGTCAGTGTTATAGTATAGGTCAGAGTTATAGGGACAGTGTCAGTGTTATAGGGACAGTGTCAGTGTTATAGTATAGGTCAGAGTTATAGGGACAGTGTCAGTGTTATAGTATAGGTCAGAGTTATAGGGACAGTGTCAGTGTTCTAAGGATAGTGTCAGTATTACAGTATAGGGTCAGAGTTATGGGGATAGTATCAGTATTACAGTATAGGGTCAGAGTTTTAGGGACAGTGTCAGTGTTATAGTATAGGTCAGAGTTATAGGGACAGTGTCAGTGTTATAGTATAGGTCAGAGTTATAGGGACAGTGTCAGTGTTATAGCATAGGTCAGAGTTATAGGGACAGTGTCAGTGTTATAGTATAGGTCAGAGTTATAGGGACAGTGTCAGTGTTATAAGGATATTGTCAGTATTACAGTATAGGGCCAGAGTTATAGGGACAGTGTCAGTGTTATAGTATAGGTCAGAGTTATAGGGACAGTGTCAGTGTTATAGTATAGGTCAGAGTTATAGGGACAGTGTCAGTGTTATAGTATAGGTCAGAGTTATAGGGACAGTGTCAGTGTTATAGTATAGGTCAGAGTTATAGGGACAGTGTCAGTGTTATAGTATAGGTCAGAGTTATAGGGACAGTGTCAGTGTTATAGTATAGGTCAGAGTTATAGGGACAGTGTCAGTAGTATAGTATAGGTCAGAGTTATAGGGACAGTGTCAGTAGTATAGTATAGGTCAGAGTTATAGGGACAGTGTCAGTATTATAGTATAGGTCAGAGTTTTAGGGACAGTGTCAGTGTTATAAGGATAGTGTCAGTATTACAGTATAGGTCAGAGTTATAGGGACAGTGTCAGTGTTATAAGGACAGTGTCAGTATTACAGTATAGGGTCAGAGTTATAGGGACAGTGTCAGGGTTATAGTATAGGTCAGAGTTATAGGGACAGTGTCAGTGTTATAGTATAGGTCAGAGTTATAGGGACAGTGTCAGTATTATAGTATAGGTCAGAGTTATAGGGACAGTGTCAGTATTTTAGTATAGGTCAGAGTTATAGGGACAGTGTCAGTGTTATAGTATAGGTCAGAGTTATAGGGACAGTGTCAGTGTTATAGTATAGGTCAGAGTTATAGGGACAGTGTCAGTATTACAGTATAGGTCAGAGTTATAGGGACAGTGTCAGTGTTATAGTATAGGTCAGAGTTATAGGGACAATGTCAGTGTTATAGTATAGGTCAGAGTTATAGGGACAGTGTCAGTATTATAGGGACAGTGTCAGTGTTATAGGGACAGTCAGTGACAGTGTTATAGGGACAGTGTCAGAGTTATAGGGACAGTGTCAGAGTTACAGGGACAGTGTCAGTGTTACAGGGATAGTGTCAGAGTTATAGGGACAGTGTCAGTGTTATAAGGATAGTGTCAGTATTACAGTATAGGGCCAGAGTTATAGCGACAGTGTCAGTGTTATAGTATAGGTCAGAGTTATAGGGACAGTGTCAGTGTTATAGTATAGGTCAGAGTTATAGGGACAGTGTCAGTGTTATAGTATAGGTCAGAGTTATAGGGACAGTGTCAGTATTATAGTATAGGTCAGAGTTATAGGGACAGTGTCAGTGTTATAGTATAGGTCAGAGTTATAGGGACAGTGTCAGTGTTATAGTATAGGTCAGAGTTATAGGGACAGTGTCAGTGTTATAGTATAGGTCAGAGTTATAGGGACAGTGTCAGTGTTATAAGGATAGTGTCAGTATTACAGTATAGGGCCAGAGTTATAGGGACAGTGTCAGTATTATAAGGATAGTGTCAGTATTACAGTATAGAGTCAGAGTTATAGGGACAGTGTCAGTATTATAGTATAGGTCAGAGTTATAGGGACAGTGTCAGTGTTATAGTATAGGTCAGAGTTATAGGGACAGTGTCAGTGTTATAGTATAGGTCAGAGTTATAGGGACAGTGTCAGTGTTATAAGGATAGTGTCAGTATTACAGTATAGGGCCAGAGTTATAGGGACAGTGTCAGTGTTATAGTATAGGTCAGAGTTATAGGGACAGTGTCAGTGTTATAGTATAGGGTCAGAGTTATAAGGATAGTGTCAGTATTATAGTATAGGTCAGAGTTATAGGGACAGTGTCAGTATTATAGTATAGGTCAGAGTTATAGGGACAGTGTCAGTATTATAGTATAGGTCAGTGTTATAGTATAGGTCAGAGTTATAGGGACAGTGTCAGTGTTATAGTATAGGTCAGAGTTATAGGGACAGTGTCAGTGTTATAAGGATAGTGTCAGTATTACAGTATAGGGCCAGAGTTATAGGGACAGTGTCAGTGTTATAGTATAGGTCAGTGTTATAGGGACAGTGTCAGTGTTATAGTATAGGTCAGTGTTATAGGGACAGTGTCAGTGTTATAAGGATAGTGTCAGTATTACAGTATAGTGTCAGAGTTATAGGGACAGTGTCAGTGTTATAGTATAGGTCAGAGTTATAGGGACAGTGTCAGTGTTATAGTATAGGTCAGAGTTATAGGGACAGTGTCAGTGTTATAGTATAGGTCAGAGTTATAGGAACAGTGTCAGTGTTATAGTATAGGTCAGAGTTATAAGGATAGTGTCAGTATTATAGTATAGGTCAGAGTTATAGGGACAGTGTCAGTGTTCTAAGGATAGTGTCAGTATTACAGTATAGGGTCAGAGTTATGGGGACAGTGTCAGTATTACAGTATAGGGTCAGAGTTATAAGGATAGTGTCAGAGTTATAGGGACAGTGTCAGTGTTATAGTATAGGTCAGTGTTATAGGGACAGTGTCAGTATTACAGTATAGTGTCAGAGTTATAGGGACAGTGTCAGTGTTATAGTATAGGTCAGTGTTATAGGGACAGTGTCAGTGTTATAAGGACAGTGTCAGTATTACAGTATAGGGGCAGGTGGAGGTTAATTTAGAGCAAATGTGATGTCACGGTCTGTTTTCAAGCATGGATATCCTTAAACATGGCTTATGTCGTCCCTTGCATTGATTTTATGTCAAATTGCTCTTCAATGCTTGTGTAGGCCGATGTAATGTTTACATTTTAAATGGTGTTTTTTTTTTCTATTTTATTTTTTATGGCCAGTTATTTATATAGCACATACATTCCGTATTACTTTACAGAGAATATTTGGTTTTACGTAAATCCCTGCCCCAGTGGAGCTTACAATCTCTATTCCCTACCACATGTACAGGCACACACATTCACACTAGGGTTATTTTTACTTGGAGCCAATTAACTGTGAGCCTAATTAAATATACTACCAGTATATTTTTGGATTGTGGGAGGAAACCGCAGTACCTTTAGGAAATGCACACAAGCACAGGGAGAATATACAAACTCAACACAGGGCCATGGTACAAATAATAATAATAATAATAATTTTATTTATATAGCGCTCTTTCTCCAATAGGACTCAAGGCGCTTAACAGATACATAGCATAATATAGTACAGAAAATAATGAAGTACATTTTCATAAAATACAGAAGCATGAAGATACTAAAAGGGACAAATGGAACCCACAACCTCAGTGCTGCGAGGCAGTAATGCTAACCATTGCACCGTCCATGCAGCTCATTTTGGGGGTTGTTTGGCATTGTTTAGACTTGTGTTAGCAGGTCTGTTGTAAAAGCTAGATTCACTATAAATGCTGCCCCCTGAAAATCCATGTTTTAAGGATTGTGTCCCATATAGAGATGGACATTTTGGATGAGACAAAACAATTAAAACCTCTTAGTGGCAATAGATACGCCCATAGGTGGAGCTAGACCAGGGTTGCCTACCCTCCCGCATTCAGCGGGAGGCTCCCGTTTTTTACATAAGCCTCCCGCTGCCCCGCAAAAGCTCCTGGTCCTCCCGGTTTATTACGCGACGTGTTGAAAATGGAAACTGCGCATGCGCAAGTCCGGACTGCCAAGGGGCGAGGCCTGCACGGCAACGTCATGAAGTGGATGTCAAATTATTTAAATGCCAGCCGCCGATACCCACAACCATTCAGCTGCACTCATTTAAATAACATGACGCCCACACCATGATGCCGCCCATGTAGGTCCCGCCCCCGTCATGTGCAGTTTACATTTTCCTAACATCAGAAGACAAGGGTCCAGCCACCGCGGAGTTATGGGTACTGGGGGCTTTACCCGAACATTGCATCCTCCGGCCCTATCACTGTGTGCCTGTACCAGCTCCCCATGCTCCTCCCCGCATCTGTACAGCGAGAGGAGGGCAACAGGAGCCGACACCAGCAGAAGCTGCTCATCGGATGACAGAGCTGTGGCTGGGGTGACTGTCAGTGGGGGTGCCTCCGGTGGATCGGTCACAGCAGCAATGGACACCAGCTGTGACCTGAGGAGTTAGCAACACGGAGGAGCAGAGACACCCGGGCAGGAAAGAGGTTAGAGGTATGTGTGTGTGTGGTGGTCCTGGTGTGCACTGGAGTGAGGAGAGCTATGGGCCACCACCTGGTTTATGTGGACGCATGGGAAACTAAGTGCAGGGTGTCGGGATCCAGCAGAGCTGTGAACTTCCCTCCTCCTCCCTGAGTCCCCTCATACTTTGCTGAGTTTGCTGCTGCTGCTGTCACTTCTGCAGGACGTTCTCCAACTTCAAGTCCTTGCTGTTCTGACCTGCCCACCTGAAGCCCCACCTCCCGTCACTGCACACCTGTCAGTAACCAATAGGTTGGTTCTATATCGGAGGGGCTGAAGGGACCTTGTGACGTATTGAGGGGAGGAGCTACGTCACCAGGGGGAGGAGCTATGGGCGAACAGGGTACCCGAAAAGTACCCTCGCGGGCTCGCTTCGCTCGCCACGCTTCGGGCACGGTGGCTCGCTCCGCTTCGCTCACCACCTAATTACTAAAGGTAATAGTTGGTGGCGTGGATAGTAGAGGAACTATCCCGCTGGCCTAGCTCCTCCCCCTTGCATCGTAACTCCTCCCCCTTACGGAAAAGGTCTCTTAGCCCACTTGATTCTAGCATCTACCGTAACCAATAGGAGGCTGGAGCTCACTGACTAGCACTTGTAACACAGACTGGGGTGGCTTGAGGAGGGAGCTCATAGCATGTTCCGTGGTGTCTCCTCTCTGAGAGGTGCTCTCCATCCTCCCATTGCTGCTACATTGCTGGTGGTTTCTATACTTTTTACTTAGTTCTAAAAAATTTATTGTAGGCAGAATCCCCATATGCACAGCAGCACAAGTTATATGCACAGCAGCACAAGTTATATGCATGCACAGCAGCACAAGTGACCTGGAATCTGCCCTGGTTATTGGTCAGTGCAGCAGCTGTCTCCATTCCTGGGTGCCCCTCTCTGTGAGTCTGTCCCCACCCCCTGGCAGCAGCAGCAGCAGCAGCACACAGTCACAGGAGAATGGGCAGCAAGAGGCAGAAGAATAATCTGTGAAATGTGTACTGCTACAAAGAAAGGTAAATGTGGGGCTCTGGACCTCTTGCTAAGAAATACATTGTTAAAATAAAATGGATACTACATTATTATACAGTGCTGTAACAAGACATTTTAGTGCTGTGTGCTAGAAACAGCATCGGAGCCCCCCTCATGTTTTAAAATTATTTATCCACACACCCCCTGCCCTTTCCATGCTGTAACAAGACATTTTGGTTCCCTGTGCAAAAAACAGAATTGGCACCCCACCCCATATGTTAAATAGGGACAGCTAGTGCCCCAAAAACATGGGGTGGGGTGTTGTGTTGCAGGGAAGGGATGTGGCCGCACAATACTGTAGCTTATTCACATTATGGCCCTCATTCCGAGTTGATCACACGCTGCCACTTTTTGCAGCCCGTGCGATCAACTAGACGCCGTCTATGGGGGAGTGTATTTTTGCATAGCAAGGATGAGATCGCTTGTGCAGCCCTGCTATGCAAAAAAAGTTTTGTGCAGAACTAAACTAGGGTAAAAGTTACTTACCCTGCGCGATCAATTCAGACATCTGCCCTCCAACCGCCTGGACATGCCTGCGTTCGGATCTCCACGCCCCGAAAACGGTGAGTTGGCGCCCGAACCCGCCTTCCTCCTATCAATATTCTTGCAGTCGCCGCTGCAACCACTTTCTTAGTTAGTAGCCTCGCTGCAACGATGCGCCTGCGGAAAGCGGGCACCGTGCATGCGCAGTTCCGACCCGATCGCACATTTGCAAATAAGCTCATTGTGCGATCGGGACAGAATGACCCCCTATGTCTCCAGTAGTGCCACTTATAGACGTTACACCCACAATAATGACCCTAATTCACGTTACGTGTAACAGCAATACCCCATATACAGGTTTTACCACACCATACAGTCCCTTTTTATGCCATACAGTAGCACTCCTTATACACAGTATACCACACAGTACATACAATGTCCTCTCTCTGCAGTACACCATGAAAAGTGGGCAGGAAAAAAAAGTAAATATACTGGATTTTTTTTTATTATAACTGTTATAAGACAATATTATGTAGGGGATCCGGTCTCTAAAATGAGAAGTGACTTTTTTTTTTATTGATTAAATTAGTTTTTGCGAGTGTTACATACACTTCCCTGGCCACAGCGGCTTTCTTACCCGCCACTGTCTGCAGGACACTTACACCTCCCATCTGCGCACCTCTTCCCCGGCCCCCCGCAATATCACCCGACAGCAGGACCCAGTGCTTACCCGGTAATGCAGGGCGCTCATACCTCCATCTGTTCCACCTCTTCCCCGGCCACCTGCGATCTCACCTGGCAGCAGGACCCAGCGCTTTCTTCCCAGGCTCTGCAGGGCGCTCACACACACACACACACACCTCCATCTGTTCCGCCTCTCCCCCAGCAGGACACACAGATCGGAGCAAGTTAAAAATGGGGATTCGATGACGGAGCAGCAGTATGGATCTCGACTCACATACTAGAAGCCAGCGCTGCCTGCCGTTATCTCCACATGAACTGTCACAACCAGGACGGCCAATCGTGGACACGGCGCACAATGCGCTCCCATTAATGGCACTAGATACACCCATAGGTGGAGCTAGATACACCCTTTGGGCGGAGCATGACACGCCCTCTCATCGGCGCAGCGCATTCTACTACCAGCTAAAATCTCCCTCAAACTAGTTTTCAAAAGTAGGCAAGTATGAGCTAGACACACCCTTTGGGTGGACTGTGACACGCTGCACTCTGCTTACACCTACAAACTCCCTGAAACTAGTTTTCAAAAGTAGGCAAGTACACATTACAGGAACAGCACACAGTGGGGGTACACATTACAGGAATAGGACACAGTGGAGGTACACATTACAGGAATAGGACACAGTGGAGGTACACATTACAGGAATAGGACACAGTGGAGGTACACATTACAGGAACAGGACACAGTGGATGTACACATTACAGGAATAGGACACAGTGGGGGTACACATTACAGGAATAGGACACAGTGGAGGTACACATTACAGGAATAGGACACAGTGGATGTACACATTACAGGAATAGGACACAGTGGGGGTACACATTACAGGAATAGGACACAGTGGAGGTACACATTACAGGAATAGCACACGGTGGAGGTACACATTACAGGAACAGCACACGGTGGAGGTACACATTACTGGAACAGCACACGGTGGAGGTACACATTACTGGAACAGCACACGGTGGAGGTACACATTACAGGAACAGCACACAGTGGAGGTACACATTACTGGAACAGCACACAGTGGAGGTACACATTACAGGAATAGGACACAGTGGAGGTACACATTACTGGAACAGCACACGGTGGAGGTACACATTACATGAATAGCACACCGTGGAGGTACACATTACTGGAACAGCACACAGTGGAGGTACACATTACAGGAATAGGACACAGTGGAGGTACACATTACAGAATAGGACACAGTGGAGGTACACATTACAGGAATAGCACACAGTGGGGGTACACATTACAAGAATAGGACACATTGGAGGTACACATTACAGGAATAGCACACAGTGGGGGTACACATTACAGGAATAGGACACATTGGAGGTACACATTACTGGAACAGCACACGGTGGAGGTACACATTACTGGAACAGCACACAGTGGAGGTACACATTACATGAATAGCACACCGTGGAGGTACACATTACTGGAACAGCACACGGTGGAGGTACACATTACAGGAACAGCACACAGTGGAGGTACACATTACTGGAACAGCACACAGTGGAGGTACACATTACAGGAATAGGACACAGTGGAGGTACACATTACAGAATAGGACACAGTGGAGGTACACATTACAGGAATAGCACACAGTGGGGGTACACATTACAGGAATAGGACACATTGGAGGTACACATTACAGGAATAGCACACATTGGAGGTACACATTACCATACCCTCCAACATTTTACACAGAAAAATCGGTACAAATCCGGAAAAGGGGCGTGGCCACGGGTAAAGGGGGCGTGACCACACCCCCTTTACTATACTTTCAATGGAAGTTTGGAGAGCCAAAAATCGGTACAGACCATGAAAAAAAGGTACTGTACCTATTAAAAAGGTACAGTTGGAGGGTATGCATTACAGGAATAGCACACAGTGGAGGCACACATTACTGGAACAGCACACGGTGGAGGTACACATTACAGGAACAGCACACAGTGGAGGTACACATTACAGGAATAGGACACAGTGGAGGTACACATTACTGGAACAGCACACGGTGGAGGTACACATTACAGGAATAGAACACAGTGGGGGTACACATTACAGGAACAGCACACAGTGGGGGTACACATTACAGGAATAGGACACAGTGGAGGTACACATTACTGGAACAGCACACGGAGGAGATACACATTACAGGAATAGCACACAGTGGGGGTACACATTACAGGAATAGGACACAGTGGAGGTACACATTACAGGAATAGCACACAGTGGGGGTACACATTACAGGAATAGGACACATTGGAGGTACACATTACAGGAATAGCACACATTGGAGGTACACATTACAGGAATAGCACACAGTGGAGGCACACATTACTGGAACAGCACACAGTGGAGGTACACATTACAGGAATAGGACACAGTGGGAGTACACCTTACAGGAATAGGACACAGTGGAGGTACACATTACTGGAACAGCACACGGTGGAGGTACACATTACAGGAATAGGACACAGTGGGAGTACACATTACAGGAATAGGACACAGTGGAGGTACACATTACAGGAATAGGACACAGTGGTGGTACACATTACAGGAATAGGACACAGTGGAGGTACACATTACAGGAATAGGACACAGTGGGAGTACACATTACAGGAATAGGACACAGTGGAGGTACACATTACAGGAATAGGACACAGTGGGGGTACACATTACAGGAACAGCACACAGTGGAGGTACACATTACAGGAATAGCACACAGTGGAGGTACACATTACAGGAATAGGACACAGTGGGGGTACACATTACAGGAACAGCACACAGTGGAGGTACACATTACAGGAATAGCACACAGAGGGGTGGTAGTACACTGTAAATAGAAAAAAAAGGTAAGAACACATTTGCAGGAACCATCGGATGGAGGAAAACTAATAACATTATTTCTCTAACGTCCTAAGTGGATGCTGGGGACTCCGTAAGGACCATGGGGAATAGATGGGCTCCGCAGGAGATAGGGCACTCTAGAAAAGAATTAGGTCTACTGGTGTGCACTGGCTCCTCCCTCTATGCCCCTCCTCCAGACCTCAGTTAAGAATCTGTGCCCGAACGAGAAGGGTGCACCTTAGTGAGCTCTCCAGAGCTTGCTGAGAAGAAAAGTATTTTGTTAGGTTTTATTATTTTCAGAGAGCTTCTGCTGGCAACAGACTCTCTGCTACGTGGGACTGAGGGGAGAGAAGCAAACCTTACCAACTGCGGGATAGGTTGCGCTCCTTAGGCTACTGGACACCATTAGCGCCAGAGGGATCGAACACAGGTACTAACCATTGGCGGTCCGATCCCAGAGCCGCGCCGCCGTCCCCCTCGCAGAGCCAGAAGCAAGAAGCACGGCGTGGAGTGAAATCGGCGGCAGAAGACTTCTGTCTTCATATAAGGTAGCGCACAGCACTGCAGCTGTGCGCCATTGCTCCCACAGCACACCACACACTCTGGTCACTGTAGGGTGCAGGGCGCAGGGGGGGCGCCCTGGGCAGCAATAAGGTACCTTTTGGCAAAAGTAAGCAGACATACAGGTAGGCACTGTATGTCTGCATGAGCCCCCGCCATTATTCACACAAAATCGCGGGACAGAAAGCCGCCATGAAGGGGGCGGGGCTTCTTCCTCAGCACTCACCAGCGCCATCTTTTCTTCACAGCTCCGCTGGAAGGAAGCCCCCCAGACTCTCCCCTGCAGAATCACGATTGAGGGGTGGAAAAAAGAGGGGGGGGCATATAAATTTAGGCGCAAATCATATAATACAGCAGCTACTGGGTAAACACTGAGTTACTGTGTTTTTTCCTGGGTCATATAGCGCTGGGGTGTGTGCTGGCAAACTCTCTCTCTGTCTCTCCAAAGGGCCTTGTGGGGGAGCTGTCTTCAAAAAGAGCTTCCCTGTGTGTATGGTGTGTCGGTACGCGTGTGTCGACATGTCTGATGTAGAAGGCTCCCATAAGGAGGAGATGGAGATAATATGTGTGTAAGAAGGTGTCGCCGTCGACAACGCCGACACTTGTGTGGATATGTGTAAATTAGTGCTAAGATAAAGTTATTGCACAAAGAAGGTTAGGAAACAGACAGGAAATCTACCTAGGTCTGTCCCTATGTCGCAGAGTCCGTCAGAGTCTCTCAATGTTTACTATCCAAGATAATAGACACTGATATCGACACAGAGTTTGCATACCCTCCAACATTTTACACTGAAAAATCGGTACAAATCCGAAAAAGGGGCATGGACGCGGGTAAAGGGGGCGTGGCCACACCCCTTTTCCTATACTTTCAATAAAACTTTGGAGAGCCAAAAATCGGTACAGACCATGAAAAAAAGGTACTGTACCTATTAAAAAGGTACAGTTGGAGGGTATGAGTTTGACTCCAGTGTCGACTATGATAATGCAAAATTACAGCCAGATTGGCAGTACAGTATTCAATATATCTTTATTGTAATAAAATGTGCATATCACTGATGACTCATCTGTCCCTGACATGAGGGTACACAGGTGTAAGGGGAAGAAGCTGAGGTAACGTTCCCTCCTCTCATGAGGAAAAAGAGCGGGAATCTCCAGACAAGACTGAAGCTTCCCACAAAGATTTCTCAGACAGTATCCTTTACCCACTAGGGCCAGGATAAGATGGAAATCTTCCCCTGGGGTGTCACAAAAGGCAGCCCTTATGCTACAGCTATTCTCAGGGATCCTGCAGATAGCGTGCACATTATGGTACACTACTCAGACCGGCAATTGGGTCGGCATGGGTTTATAGCGCTGTGGCAGCGTGGACAGGTACCTTATCAGCAGAGATAGAGACCCTAGTATGTATAGAGATATATATATATATATATATATATATATATATATGTAGGGATATATATATATTTATATTAATGATGCTGTCTTAAGAGATATGTATATATATATATATATATATATATATATACACATATATATATATATATATATATATAAAAACATGCCCATAGAGACATGAGTATACTGGGTCCTAGTGACAAAGCTATGTCGATTTCTGCTTGACGTGTCCTGTACAATGGACAGACGATGCAGCCTTAAGAGGCATATGGAAGGCTGAGGATTGGGTGGAGATGGTTTATCGGATCGGGTCTCCACGGCTATATCTGGTAATTCTGATATTTGGCCTTATATCCCTGCACGGCCTAGGAAAGCACGACATTATCAAATGTAGCTTTTCGAATAAAGAAACAAGAAAGTCCGAGATGCATCCATTCTTGCCAGAGGCGGGGGCAGAGAAAAGTCCTCCCCAGCCTCTACATAATCCACCGTATGTCACTGGGGCTTCACAGGCGGAGCTAGGCCCGGTGGGGGCACGCTTTCGGAAGTGCAGCCGCAAGTGGGTTCACTACCTGTTAGATATTGTGTCTCAGGGATACAAGAAAAAATGCCCCCTCACCGATGGCCCTGACGGCTTCCCCTCACAAGAGGGAAACAGTGTGAACTGCATTTCACAAATTGTATATTGTGGTCAAGGTTCCCCTCATTCAACAAGGAGGGGATTATTTTTATTTGACCATGTTGTGGTCCCAAAACCAAAAGGTTTGGTCAGACCCATATTGAATTAAAATCCCTGAACATATACCTGAAAAGGGGGCAAGTTCTAGATGGCATCGCTTAGAGCGGTCATTGTAAGCCTGAAAGGGGGTTCGGGACATAAGGATGAATACCTTCAGGTCCCCATTTATCCACCTCATCAGGCGTACCTCAGTATTGCGGGTCGGGGATTGTCATTACCAGTTTAGACCAGGGTAATGGCGGAAGTGAGAGTGATCCTGTGGAAGCAAGGTGTCACTATTGTCACGTATTTAGAAGATCTCTACATAGAAGCGAGATCAAAAGAGCAGTTGCTGAACAGCGTATCACTTTCTCGGGAAGTGTAACGGTAACACGACTGAATTCTATATATTCCAAAGTCGCAGTTGGTTCCTACAGCTCATCTGCCCATCCTAGGCATGATCCTAGACACAGACCAGAAAGGGATTTATCTCCCAATAGAGAGAGCTCAGGAGCTCATGACACTGGTCAGAAATCTATATACACAAAGAAGGTGTTAGTGCATCACTGCACTCGAGTCCTGGGAAAGATGGTGGCATCATAAGAGGCCATTCCCGTCGGCAGGTTCCATGCGAGGACCTTCCAATGGGACTTACTGGACAAGTGGTCCGGATCACAGCTTCAGAAGCATCGATTAATCACCCTATCCCCCAGGGCCAGGGTGTCTCTCATGTGGTGGCTGCAGAGTTCTCACCTTCGCGAGGGCGCTGATTCGGCATTCGGGACTGGGTCCTGGTGGCCACGGATGCAAGCCTCCGAGGGAGGGGGGTGGGCAGTCACACAGGGAAGAAATTTCCAAGGTCTGTGGTCAAGTCAGGAGACTTGCCTTCACATCAATATCCTGGACCTAAGGGCCATATACAACGCCCTAGGTCAAGCGGAGACCCTGCTTCGCGACCAACCGGTTCTGATTCACTCAGACAACAGTGGCTCATGTAAACCGCCAAGGCGTTACAAGGAGCAGGGTGGCGAGGATGGAAGCCACCAGATTTCTTCGCTGGGCGGAGAATCACGTAAGCGCACTGTCAGCAGTGTTCATTCCGGGCAACTGGGAAGCAGACTTCCTCAGCAGGCACGGCCTACACCCGGGAGAGTGGGGACTTCATCAAGAAGTTTTCACGCTGATGGCGAGTCGGTGGGAACTGCCACAAGTAGACATGATGGCATCTCGCCTCAACAAAAAGCTACGGCAGTATGGCGCCAGGTCAAGAGACCCTCAGGCGATAACTGTGGATACGCTAGTGACACCGTGGGTGTTACAGTCGGTGTATGTATTTTCCCCTCGTCATCTCATACCCAAGGTACTGAGAATCATAAGGAAGAGAGGGGTGAGAACAATACTCATTGTTCCGGATTGGCCAAGAAGAACTTGGTATCCAGATCTGCAAGAGATGCTCACAGAGGACCCATGGCCTCGGCCTCTAAGACAGGCTTGGTTGCAACAGGGGCCCTGTAGGTTCCAAGAAGATGGAGCAAATATGTGTGTGAGTGGGTGTCTCCGTCGACGACGCCGACACCTGTTTGGATATGTGCTAAGGTGAATTTATTGCACCTGAGTTTGGAGAACGGACAGGAAATCTACCCATGTCAGTCCTTATGTCGCAGAGATCGTTAGAGTCTCTCAAGGTTCACTATCCAAAATAAGGGACGCTGAGATAGACACGGCGTTTGACTCCAGTGTAGACTACTATAATGTACAGTGTTCAATGTGACGGTTGAAAATTATCACCGTATATGGCAAAAAATATGTTGCTCGGTGTGAGGCCAGGAATGCTCCTACTGAGGAATTCCAGCTGGGCCGTTTTCTTTCACTTCCTACAATCGGGAGTGTCTTTGGGCCTAAGAATAGGATCCATTAAGGTCCAGATATCAGGCTTGGCCATTTAAAAAAAAAAAAGAACTGACTTCTTTTCCTGCAGTTCAGACCTTTGTAAGGGAGTGCTGCATATACAGCCCCCGTTTGTGCCTCCAGTGGCACCTTGGGATCTGAACGTGGTGTTGATTTTCTTGAAATCACATTGGTTTGAACCACTAAAATCAGTAGAGTTAAAATATCTCACGTAGAAGGTGGTCATGTTTTACTTTTTAGCCTTAGCTTTAGCTAGGCGTGTGTCGGAATGGGCGGCTTTGTCACATATAAAGCCCCTATCTGGTTTTTCATATGGACAGGGCAGAATTGCGGATTCGTCAGCAATTTCTGCTGAAGGTAGTGTCATCTTTTCATATGAAACAACCTATTGTGGTGCCTGTAGCTACCAGTGGCTGGGAGGATTCTGAGTTACTAGATGTAGTGCGGGCTTTGAAGAGTTATGTGGCCAGAACGGCTAAGGTCAGGAAAACGGAGTCGCTGTTTATCCTGTATGCATCCAACAAGCTGGGTGCTCCTGCTTCAAAGCAAACTATTGCTCGCTGGATCTGTGACACGATTCAGCAGGCTCATTCTGCGGCTGGGTTGTCGCATCCAAAATCAGTAAAGACCCATTCCACAAGGAAGGTGGGCTCTTCTTGGGCGGCTGCCCGAGGGGTCTCTGCATTGCAACTTTGCCGAGCAGCTACTTGGTTGGGTTCAAACACATTTGCAAAGTTCTACAGGTTTGATACCCTAGCTGAGGACCTTGAGTTAGCTCATTCGGTGCTGCAGAGTCATCCGTACTCTCCCGCCCGTTGGGGTGCTTTGGTATAATCCCCATGGTCCTTACGGAGTCCCCAGCATTCACTTAGGACGTTAGAGAAAATAAGATTTTACTCACCGGTAAATCTATTTCTCGTAGTTCGTAGTGGATGCTGGGCGCCCGTCCCAAGTGCGGACTTCTTCTGCAATACTTGTATATAGTTATTGCTTAACAAAGGGTTATGTTATGTTACATCAGGTTGTCTGATGTTTTGTAATTGTTCATACTGTTAACTGGGTTTGGTTATCACAAGTTATACGGTGTGATTGGTGTGGCTGGTATGAGTCTTACCCTGGATTCCAAAATCCTTTCCTTGTAATGTCAGCTCTTCCGGGCACAGTTTCCTTAACTGAGGTCTAGAGGAGGGGCATAGAGGGAGGAGCCAGTGCACACCAGTAGACCTAATTCTTTTCTAGAGTGCCCTATCTCCTGCGGAGCCCGTCTATTCCCCATGGTCCTTACGGAGTCACCAGCATCCACTACGGACTACGAGAAATAGATTTACCGGTGAGTAAAATCTTATTTTTGATAAAATGATATATGTTCTGGTCTCATGGGTGCAGTGCGAGTGGGTGTGAGAATGTGGGGAGCACGCTAATGTCCGATGTAAATGGCCCTGTTGGGCTTTGTCCTGGTGCTCTCTCCCTTGCAACAAACTGTAACTATGTATTTTTCATAAATGGAACTTGTGTAAAATGTGCACAATTAATACATTTCATCATATTAAATAATCTTTCCTATTTGCAGAATATGTACATTTTATGTCTCTTTATGTATGAGCTGTGCCCCTTTAGTGTAATATAACTGAGCCTGTAGCTATAACCAGAGTCACAGCTCCCCCTCCCCCTGTGTGCAGAATGTGGAACACACCCACTGGTATCTGAGTGTCAGAGACTTTCACTTTCATTTCTCTCTCCTGCTTCCAGCGATGGCGTCTGCTGATCTGAGACTGGAGCTGGACTGTTCCATCTGCCTGAGCATTTATACTGATCCTGTAACCCTGAGATGTGGCCACAACTTCTGCCGGGTCTGTATTGATCGTGTGCTGGATACACAGGAGGGGGCTGGAGTTTATACTAGAGATGAGCGGGTTCGGTTTTACTCGGTTTTACTCGGTTCTCAAAACGGCATCTAATTGGCTCACGGATGTCACGTGTTTTGGATAGCCAATAAGATTCGGTTTTGAGAACCGAGTAAAACCGAATCCGCTCATCTCTAGTTTATACCTGTCCTGACTGCAGAGCAGAGTGTCAGGAGCGTCCTGCACTGATACAGAACATTCCTCTGTGTAACATAGTGGGGAGGTTCCTGTCTACTCGACCAGATCAGGAGGAGACTGGGATCTTCTGCACTTACTGTGTGGACTCTCCTGTACCTGCTGCTAAATCCTGTCTGCTGTGTGAGGCTTTTCTGTGTGATAAACACCTGAGAGTACACAGCAAGTCAGCAGAACACGTCTTATGTGATCCCACCACTGCCCTGGGGAACGGGAAATGCTCCGTCCATAAGAAGGTCCTGGAGTATTACTGCACTGAGGACTCTCTGTGCATTTGTGTGTCCTGCAGTTTGGCTGGAGAACATCGGGGACACCATGTGAAGTCGCTGGATGAGGCCTCTGAAAAGAAGAAGGAAAAACTAGGAAATATTCTGCTGAGATTGTCCACAAATATAGAGGAGGCTGACCAAAGAATCTATAGTCTGCAGGAGCGCAGGAGAGAAGATCAGGAAAAAACATCCGGTGTAACAGAGAGAGTCACTGTCCTGTTTAGAGACATCAGGAGACAGCTGGAAGACCTGGAGAAGAGAGTCCTGAGTGAGATCTCCAGGCAGGAACAGCGCGTTTCACTCCCGGTCTCTGATCTGATCCAGCAGCTGGAAATAAAGAAGGACGAGCTGTCCGGGAAGATGCATCACATTGAGGAACTGTGTAACATGTCTGATCCAGTGATTGTCTTACAGGAACCAGACACAGGGGACTTGTGTGATACTGAGGACACAGAGAGACATGATAACCAGGTCCATGGTGCAGGAGATCTGGATGTGGGTCTCATCTCAGGGACATTACACACATTATCTGATATAATAACAGGTATAAATACAGGGATCTATGTGCAGGAAGATACAGACATATTACTGGATGTAGCCACAGCTAATAATAATATACAGATATCAGGTGACAGGAAAACTGCATCCAGGTCACATACTAACCAGAATCACCCAGTAACACCAGAGAGATTTCAGGATTATCATCAGGTTTTAGGCAACAGAGGATTCTCCTCAGGGCGACATTACTGGGAGGTGGATGTCAGTAAATCATATATCTGGAAAGTAGGGATATGTTATATCAATATAGACAGGAGAGGACCGCAGTCATACATTGGAGATAATAACAAGTCCTGGTGTGTGTATAGGTATAATAATCACTACTCAGTGATACATGACAGTAGAGAGATCCAGTTACCTGACAGTATCCCCTGTGACAGAGTGAGGGTATATCTGGATTATGAGGCAGGACAGATGTCCTTTTATTCTCTGTGTGACCCCATCAGACACTTATACACCTATACTGCCGCCCTCACTGAGCCCCTCCATGCTGCATTATGTGTATGGGCCGGGTGTATAACTATGTGGGGGACTCAAGAGAAATAATAATAAGAAATCGTAGTCAGGCCATTAATGGTTACTAACCATCAATGGCTATCCCTAATGTCCAGTGTCCAGTCTGGATGTGTTCCCTTGTTGGTGTCTTAGAAAGTTTAATTATAAATATACATTTCTGAGGGATTTCTTCACCTCTTACTCACTGGGTCTGATTCTGTGTCACGTGTATTGGCGATATCCACACAAATGGTCAATATTTTCCAACTCCACAAAGTTGCACTGCGCATAGAGTCGCAGGCCGATTGAGACACACGGCCTCGGAAGTGTACTGGGAAATGTATTCTACAGGCATTAGCGTAAAGGCCCACTGAGAGCTGTGATTGGCTGCAATATCTGTCTGTCAGCCAGTGAGCACCCTATTAGTGTAGTCAGTGCTACTTGTTGTGATGTGTATGTAGTGGATGAGTGGCAGTTATCTCTATAAAGCTCCTCCTGTTGGGAATTGTAGTCTAAGATTGTTTATATCAAACCTTCTAAAGAGGACAAGTGGAGGTGTTGCCCGTATCAACCAATCAGGTGCTAGCTATAATTTTTTTAGAATGTACTAAATAATAATAGCTAAAATCTGATTGGTTGCTTTAGGTATCACCTCCACGATGATAGGACATCCACTCTTTAGATGATAGGATAAGTGTAGTACAGCATTGTCTGTTTTCTTTATCACTGTTAGTGACCCGGGTCACCCACCATCTATATACAGTATGTGCACCAACAGGGCCATTACCAGATCTATATGTGAACCAAAAGGGCCATCACCAACTATATATGTGCACCAACAGGGCCATCACCAACTATATATGTGCACCAACAGGGCCATCACCAACTATATATGTGCACCAACAGGGCCATCGTCAGCTGAAAATTGTTAAAGTTGTTACTTAGTAATATAAATAATATTAGTTGGTGATAAGAATATAGAGGATGAGTGTTTTCTAAAAGTATCTACGGTATAAGGAAATGCAATAATATTAGCTAATTTACAAATCACTGTAGTGTGATACACTACAGTGAACGCTGTTGTTACTACATAAACACGTTTATTATTCTAGTTTCTTCTTATGTAAGATCTATTAATTTACCACACATATTGGTATATGAATCAGTAAATGAAGTGTTTGCAAAAGATTGTTTCCTTTTTGTCTGTGTATTTCCCAAATCTAGACCTCTGAGCGTTTTCACGTTTATAGAGGATCAATCGCAAATATTTTCTCCAATAATAAAGTTCAAGAAGAAAAGGTCTTTTATTCAGATGGGCTGTGTTGTGTTATTTATACCTGATTATACATTCAGTTCACCATGGGAGTCCCAGAGCCGACCTCTGGTGAGAAGAAACCTATCAAGAGCACCAACTACAACCAAGCCTCAGGTGGAGGTGTCAGGCTGAGAGAGAACGAGGAGAGTGCCACAAAATGCCACTCTGTGCCTACTTGTAGGGTCCAGTGGGGTCTTTGGGCAGCCTGCTCTCCTGCTGTGTAGGCTGGTGGCTCCAGCTCTTCTTCCCCAGCAGCAGTGTCTCCCATAGGGACGTGTGTGCCGCTTCCAGCATTAAAAGATTTGTGCACAAAATGTGGCATCACATTGGCACTAAGTTTAAATCCCCTATTAATAGAAGGCTCTAGGCACTGGCCAAGTGGCAGGGTATTATATCACATCACATCCAGCGTTTGTTAATCTATATTATTGCCAGCTGTGCTTCTGTTATACTCCCATGCCATCACCTCCAAGGAGCAACTAGAGGGCTGGACCTGCAGACGCCCGGCAGCAAAGCCCATCCCGCAGCGGTTCTTGGCAAAGGCCTGGGGTCCATAAGACTCTGCACCTCGAACCTGCCAGCACCAATCCTGGTTTGACGGCATCCTACCCGCCCAGCATGTGATAGAGAGAAATATAACACAAATCCACCTTCATATATACAATATATACTGTATTACACGCCCTCTTGTACTGTAGGTGCATACCACTCAAGGGGGCATTATGTATTATTATTATCCTATAGAATAAAAGGCTAACGCTGTTCCTCCTCTCTATGGGGGGGATTCAAGTGTTTTGCGCGTCGGTAGCCACTAGATGGCGCCCGATGGAGCAATTGTTGCGTGTACAGCTGTCGTCTCTGACATTACTAGGCAACTATTAGAATACGTACACACAAAGTGCGGATAGATAGTAATAATTAAGGGCAGTATGCATTGATATATTCACAGTAATCATAATCTGTTTTTACATTAGTTTATAATAAGCAAATATAACAAGCATATAGGTGCGGCCCCATACACCTAGCGTCTTTACGCCACGTGCCTCTGAGTTCCTCTGAGAGGAGCAGCACACTGTATTTTTCCTTAAACTTTGCGTTTTATTTGCATCGCGGAAACACCAGTCGCCGGGTATCAGAGACGCTGGGCTGTGACTTTAATTGTACAGGAGTTAGTGTTACACACCTACAGAGTCTCAGATGAAGCACAGCAGAACTTGGCATGAGGAAAGGCGCAGCCGGTGCATTGCAGCACCTCTTATGCAGCTTCAGACTCACACACAGGGGTACACATGTCATACATCACCTTCATCAGCGTAATCCAGCAGAGTATTTTTGATGTTCCCAGTTGTTTTTTGTGTCTGAATAAGTCTCACATTTTAAACGAGAAAGACGCTCAGCCCAGAAACTGAAACTGATGAGTAAAAAGTGAAGTGACTGCAAGAAATCTGCAACTTGCACTTTACGCCCGAGTACAGCCCACCCGTACTACTACAAAGCGAAACAGGTGTAATGTGTATCGGGAAGAGGCAGGGCTACCTTAACAGCAGTGTAGGCCATACTTGCCTACTCTCCCGGAATGGCCGGGAGGCTCCCGAAAATCGGGTGACCCTCCCGGCCCCCCGGAAGAGCAGGCAAGTCTCCCGATTCGTGGGGTCCCCCCTGCCCGTCCGCCCACTTAGTGTGTAAAGTGGGCGGTCCGGGCAGTTGATGACGCGTTTCTTGCTGAATCGCGTCATCATAGCCACGCCCCCTGCAGTGTAATGCCGGTGATCGCCGCATTACAGAGCGGGGGACCGGGCTTAAAAGAGGCATCGTCATGACCCGCCCTTGCTCCGACCTTTCTCCGCCCCCGCCTCCGGACCACCCTCTCCACGACGTCACAGCCTCCCCTGCCCGGCCTCTGAGCCGACCTGGCTGCTCTCTCCCGCAGAGAGCAGCCAGAATGTAGGTAAGTATGGTGTAGGCCCCTGGGCAAAGCAGTGCACTAGGGCCCCGCTCCAGTGGTAGGGGTGGGGGGTGCTATCAGCGGCAGCTTTGATGTCCTGCGGGCGGTAAGGGGTGTTCTATCTTCCGCTCAGCATGTAGGACCTGGAGTAGTAATTTCTGCTAATTACTCCTTTACTGCACAGATGGTGGGAGATGGGGCGGGAGGGAGAACACTAAACTGTAGTAGGGGGCATTGGGCTGAATGAAGGGGTCCCGGTACATGACTTCCAGGGTGGTAGGAGGTGTTTAATACACAGGGGAGGGGTGGATAGTGGAGTGGGCTTTATATTCAGCATTTTCCGGTGGGAGGGCAGATTGCTTGACTGCAGATATCTCCAGTTCCTGGAAATAGATTTCTTAGCTTTCAGTGGGATGCACAACTGGAGAGTTCCTCCTTTCAGGGGGTACTGGGGACACCTTTCAGGAGGTACTGGGGACACCTATCAGGAGGTTCTGGGGACTTGGGGATCAGACATCCGGAGCCAGAGCAATCTACCAACGAAAATATAAAACTGCATACCAGGTGTGTGGAGCTGGAGCAGGGACCGGCTGCTGGAAGGATAATATCTCTGGTTCTGAGCATTATAGAGACAAGCTGCCAGTGTCCACCGAAAGGGGAGAGTCCCAGCTTTTGCAGTATACCCTCAGAAAAACTCTAATATCCCTTTCAGACATAGGACCCAGGAATTTCCCTGCTTCAGACCGGGATTTTCACCTCTGAAAAATCCCGGGCTTTTGCTGGGACCCCCTTTCACACTAAACCTGAGACCTAAGAAATTCCCAGGTCGACCCCTTTCAGACATAAGCCTGGTCTGCCCTGACAGCCAGGTCAGACCAGGCTACGTTCATGTCACACACACACACACACACACACACACACACACACACACACACACACACACACTGTTACCAGTGGCGGATTTAGCGGGGGGCGATTAGGGCGAACGCCCCCCCTAAACATACCGGCACCGGGATGGATGGCCGGGTCCCGCGCGACGATCATCAGCGCAGGGCCGGCCCGACATTGTGCGCCAGACACAGGAGGGCTCAGTGACTGACGTCACGCACTCTCTGCTGCGGCTACCCGTCCACCTGACACAGGCTGCTCTCCGCATGGGAACCCATTACAGGGCAGTTTAACATGTGACGCCAGCTGCTTCCGGCCCGGGCCCTGTCAGACTGAGCACATTGGACAGCCGCCGAGTGCCGGAGCTCCAGCGCATTCACCAAAGTCTCCTCTCCTGCACCATCAGTCACTGTGGTGTGCTGGGAGAGGAGCCGAATGAGACTAAAGAAGGTTGGTTGGAGGCACTGACATTTAAATTAGATAGAGATTGCAGGTGTCGACATCGCAGTGAGATAATCACAACTGTGCACCTCCGGAGCAGAGCTAAATAGCTTACCCCTGCTGCTGGACGAAAGAAGATAAGAGATTATAATTTCTTTCATCCAGCAGCAGGGGTAAACTATTCAGCTCTGCTCCGGAGGTGCACAGTTGTGATTACCCCACTGTGATGCTGGCACCTGCACTCTCTACCTCAGTCACAGATGTGACTGGAGGCAGGGGAGCAACTAAGCCGTGCTGCGGGAGGTACTATGCAGGCAATGCTGCAAGGGTCGGGGCGGTATCGGTCTCTGTAGGCACTATTGGCATCAGGCAACCAAAATGCCTGGCAGGTCACTGGGGGGGGGCCTGTAGCAGTAGTGTGGTGATAGGGGCTCATTGGGCTACCGGGCGGGAGATTTGGACACTTCCCATCAGCAGCTGCTGTCACACAGATTCAACTCCTCCCTGAGCATCAATGACCCTGATCTTCCTGCCTGGTGGCTGGACCCTCCCCCGAGACCAGCAGCCACTGTACAATATTCAGCTGCGGATCATCCCGTTGGACTTCCTTCCTCCCCGGCTGCCAGCTCCCTCCCAGGGTGAGTACATTCTAGTTTTCATCCTAACTCTAAAAATACAGTTTATCAAATATAGGTCTCAGTCAGATGTGGTCCCCCCCTCCTCTCCACCCTTCCGTCTCTTTCTCCCCCCTCTTGCTATCCCGCCCCCTTTCCCTCTGCACCCTTCCTCGTCTCTTTCTTTCTTTCCCTCTCCGACCCCCCCTTTTCCCTCCACCCTTACCTCTCTTCATCCCACCCTCTGTCTCTCTCTCTCTCTTTCTCCCTGTCCCTATGTCCCTGCTGTCACTCTCCCTGCATTTTGGCTCATTCTGTTTGCTATAATGTGAATTTTGGATCATTCTGTGTGCTATAATGTGAACTTCGGCTCATTCTGTGTGCTATAATGTGATTTTTGGCTCATTCTGCGTGCTATAATGTGACTTTTGGCTCATTCTGCGTGCTATAATGTGACTTTTGGCTCATTCTGTGTGCTATAATGTGAATTTCGGCTCATTCTGCGTGCTATAATGTGACTTTTGGCTCATTCTGTGTGCTATAATGTGAATTTCGGCTCATTTTGCATGCTATAATGTGAATTTTGGCTAATAGAGTGTACTGTAATGTGAATTTCGGCTCAAACCGTGTGCTATAATGTATACCATTGTTGTCCTATTACTGATGCCATCACAGGATCTATTAAAAGAAATTTGTATTTATATAAAGCTTTTTTTCCTGCTAAAATAAATGTATTTAACTTTTTTTCTCTCTGAAAGTGGACTGGTAGTCCAAATCTGGCTTGCACGATTGTGCATGTGTGATCTACGAATGTGCAGATGCATGCAGGAATGGCGATTCGCCAGTCTGTATCACCAGTGTGCAGGGTTCTCGCCACATCTGGCAACATTTTGATAGTAATGGCAACAATAGGAAATTTTTAGAAGTGAATGGGAGGGGCATTTGTAAGTGGGAGGAGCTATGATTAGGGGGAGGAGTCATCATTCTTAAACTGCCCCCCCTAAAAGTTAAGTCTAGATCCGCCACTGACTGTTACATTTACACACACGTCTTACATATACACGTCACACTCAAACACACACATGCATGTAATACACACACACACACACACACACACACACACACACACACACACACACACACACACACACACACACACACACACACACACACACACACTCCAACAGGCTGCCTCCCTGTTTTTTGGCTGCACCAGTTGCTTCAACTACTCACAGCAGCACAGACTACAGTAGCCGGCGCACGCCCCCTTTTCACTCCGGCCCCCTCCAGGCAGCCCTGCCAATCAGGTGCGACCTGGGAGTAAGGTCCTGGGTCGTACCTTTCAGACCTAAGCCGGCGTGAGTCTCAGGAAAAACCCAGGTCAATTGCAGGGTTGGCGACCCGGATCACGTTCCCAGGTCGGGGCCTTTCAGACATACCAAATTCCTGGGTTGATGGCGATGCGCGTTCATGTGCAAAATCCCGGGAATTTGGAGCATGTCTGAAAGTGGTATTAGTCAGACAGAACCCATGATATCTGGCTGGGAAGAGCAATTACCCGGCTCGGATGGGGACCACTGCTTTAAAGTCAGATATTTCCGGTTCCCCAGGGCCGATTTTAAAAATCTGGTTCCCCTGGAAAAAGGGGACTCTCAGCTACCAGACTAGGGCCCTTATACTCCTTGGGCATCTGCTTATTGAGCCCCTGCGGGGGGGTGGTTGTGGTGGTGGTGGTTGTGGTGGTGGGGGGGGGGGGTGATTGAGGGTTAGCTGCACAATTAGAGATGTGCGCCGACCCCGTGTTTTGGTTTTGGATCTATATATCCTTCATGTTTTGGATCTTTATTTGGTTTTGCCAAAACCGCCCTTGTGTGTTTTGGTTTTGGATTTTTTTTTCAAATCATAAAAACAGCTAAAATCACAGAATTTGGGGGTAGTTTTGTTCCTACAGTATTATTAACCTCAATAACAGTCCACTTATTTCCATTTGAGTTTGACCACCTCACACCTCACAATATTGTTTTCCTCTAATTTAGGCCAAAATTGCCCCGAGGTAGCTGGATGACTAAGGGGGTAATTCAGATCTGATCGCTGCTGTTTTTGCACAGCGGGCGATCGGATCCTAACTGCGCATGCATATGCACCGCAATGTCACGTGCGTCGGACAACAGCAACCGGCATCGCTGGCCAGCGACGTGATGGTGCGGAAAAGCCGAACGCACGGGCGTTCACAAGGTGATTGACATGAGGAGGCCGTTTGTGGGTGGTAACTGACCGTTTACAGGGAGTGTCAGGGAAAACACAGGCGTGTCCAAGCGTTCTCAGGGAGGGTGTGTGACGCCAGCTCCGGCCCCGATCAGCCTGTTCTCATCGCACTGGAGGAGTAAGTCCTGGGCTGCACAGAGACTGCACACAGTGGGTTTTAACAGCTCAGTGTACACATGGGATCGCACACTTGCATTGCGAAAATACACTCCCCCTGTAGGCAGCGACTATCTGATCGCAGGGCTGCAAAAAACGCAGCCCAGCGATCAGACCTGAATTAGTCCCTAAGCTAAGCGACAGCAGTGGGCGGCACATGTGGCAGTTCAACTTCCAACATGGCACATCTAGGAAACAGAAGGGCACTGCAGTGGCAGACAGGGTGGCAGTTTAAAAAACTATATATATAAATATATAGTATATATAAATGTTTGTCATCTACACAAGATTACAGTCAGCAATGCTCCATACAGGGCATAATGCAAAGAAAAGAGGTGCAAGAGGGAATTGTCCTTAGACCCTCCCTTGTGTTGTATTATATTAACCGCAGACAGAGAGGGGGGATGCTTCCCCCCCCCCCCCCCCCCCCCGGTATACCCCCCAGCACACTAAAAATTACCTGTAACCATATCTGAGCCTATCTGGTAATAGAATTTCAGAGAAATTGGTCGCATGCGTTTGCAAAGACATGTTTAGCTGCTGAGCCGCGCCAAGGCTTCTCCGATAACAGCAGTCCTAACACTACATAATAGCAGTGCCCACATAGGGACATGGATCCCTAGGATCTCCCATTAGCACTACAAGGAGCAGCATGCCTTCCAAATGCTGCTCCCATTCAGTGCCTTCCCACACATTCAGACAAACAGTGGCAGTTGCTCAATCATTCCTGGAGATAATTATTTATCAGGTGCTAGAAAAGTGGAAGGGTCACAAACAAACTGCAGACAGAGAGGGGGGATGCTTTTTCCCTCCCTGGTATCCCCCCGCAGCACACTAAAAATGACCTGTAACCATATCTGAACCTATCTGGTAATAGAATTTCAGAGAAATTGGTCGCATGCGTTTGCAAAGACATGTTTAGCTGCTGGCCGCATCAAGACTTCTCCGATATCAGCAGTCCTAACACTACATAATGGCAGTGCCCACATAGGGCCATGTGATTTGTCTACAGTAATGCCTCATGATAAAGGCTCATACTAAAACGCATCCGTGTAGCGTCACAATACTTGTATGAATATTACACTGCAGTATGACCAGCAGCGTCACAATACTTGTATGAAATTGGGGTACGGCCTGCAGTGTCACAATACTTGTATGAGTATTACACTGCGGTCTGATCTGCAGCGTCATAATACTTGTATGAATATTACATTGTGGTCTGATCTGCAGCGTCACAATACGTGTATGAACATTAAGCTGCAGTACGACCTGCAGTGTCACAATATGTGTATGAAGATTACACTGCGGCACGGTCTGCAGCATCACAATACTTGTATGAATATTACACTGCGGTACAGCCTACAGTGTCACAATACTTTTATAAAATTGGGGTACAGCCTGCAGAGTCACAACACGTGTATGAATATTAAGCTGCAGTATTACCTACAGCGTCACAGTACTTGTATAAATGTTACACTGAGGTACAGCACAGAAAAAAAACAATAAAAAAAAAACTTTTTAAACATATTTGTAACTTTTAACTTTTTTTTACATTGGAACAGAGCACCTGCATGGACACAGCAGCCCATGGAGGACACAGCAGCCCATGGAGGACAAAACAGCCCCTGGAGGACAAAACAGCCCCTGGAGAACAAAACAGCCATTGGATTTGCAATGTTCGGGTGGATCCTCTTCAACCCGCTCATCTCTATGCACAATGTTTGCCATATGGGTGTGATGCACTAGAACTGGCTACTAGGGAACACTGGATGCTTAGGAAATGCTACTGAGTGAAGTGGTGAAACTAGTGAGTGGTGGGCCCAGGTGCAACAACCCCACCCTCCCAAGCCCCCAACTCATCACTGTACACCCCCATCCCAGTGGATAGCAGTCACCCATTACATACTGTATATGACCACCATATAATACAGACAGTATCAATAATTGCAATGTACCACAGACAGCACTAGTGACCTCCATATACTACAGACAGTATTAGTGACCCCCATATACTACAGACAGTATTAGTGACCCCCATATACTAGACAGTATTAGTGGCCCCCATATACTACAGACAGTATTAGTGACCCCATATACTACAGACAGTAATAGTGACCCCATATACTATAGACAGTATTAGTGACCCCCATATACTACAGACAGTATTAGTGACCCCCATATACTACAGACAGTATTAGTGACCCCCATATACTACAGACAGTATTAGTGACCCCATATACTACAGACAGTAATAGTGACCCCATATACTATAGACAGTATCAGTGACCCCCATATACTACAGACAGTATTAGTGACCCCCATATACTAGACAGTATTAGTGACCCCCATATACTACAGACAGTATTAGTGACCCCCATATACTAGACAGTATTAGTGGCCCCCATATACTACAGACAATATTAGTTACCCCCATATACTACAGACAGTATTAGTGACCTCCATATACTACAGACAGTATTAGAGACCCCCATATACTACAGACAGTATTAGTGACCCCCATAAACTAGACAGTATTAGTGACCCCCATATACTACAGACAGTATTAGTGACGCTCATATACTAGACAGTATTAGTGGCCCTATATACTACAGACAGTATTAGTGACCCCCATATACTACAGACAGTATTAGTGACCTCCATATACTACAGACAGTATTAGAGACCCCCATATACTACAGACAGTATTAGTGACCCCCATTTACTACAGATAGTATTAGTGACCTCCATATACTACAGACAGTATTAGAGACCCCCATCTACTACAGACAGCATTAGTGACCAGTGACCACCATATACTACAGACAGTATTAGTTACCCCTATTTACTACAGACAGCATTAGTGACATCTCATATACTACATACAACATTAGTGACCACCATATACTACTAACAGTGCTAGTGAACACTATGGCCCTCATTCCGAGTTGTTCGCTCGCTAGCTGCTTTTAGCAGCCGTGCAAACACTAAGCCGCCTCCCTCTGGGAGTGTATCTTAGCTTAGCAGAAGTGCGAACGAAAGGATCGCACAGCGGCTACAAAATAATTTTGTGCAGTTTCTGAGTAGCTCCAGACCTACTCCTAGCTTGCGATCACTGCAGACTATTTAGTTCCTGTTTTAACGTCACAAACACGCCCTGCGTTCGGCCAGCCACGCCTACGTTTCTCCAGCCACGCCTGCGTTTTTATCCGGCACGCCTGCGTTTTTCCGCTCACTCCCTGAAAACGGTCAGTTACCACCCAGAAACGCCCTCTTCCTGTCAATCACTCTGCGGCCAGCAGTGCGACTGAAATGCTTCGCTAGACCTTGTGTGAAACGACATCATTTGTTGTAAGAGTACGATGCGCATTGCGTCGCATGCGCAGAAGTGCCATTTTTTTCCCTGATCGCTGCGCTGCGAACGAAAGCAGCTAGCGATCAACTCGGAATGAGGGCCAATATACTGTACTTCAGACAGTGTTAGTGACCTACATATACTACAGAGCACTAGTGGATGCTATATATTATTATTATTATTATCATTATCAGTTATTTATATGGCACCACAAGGGATCCGCAGCGCCTAGCAAAGTATATAAACAAATGAGCAAAACAAGAAAACAAGGACTTATATGCTACAGACAGCATTAGTGGCTGCCATATAATATAGACAACAAAAGATATGGCAGCATTACACTCCTAATTACATCGCTTGGTCTCATGAAAAAAAATCTTAAAACTGTAATATATATTGGAGATATATATATATTAGTTGGGTATGAAATCCTGACAGTCAGGACCCCAACAGTCAGCTATCCAGTGGAGTCCTGATAGCCCAGTATTTTCACCCTCCCCCTAATACTACCCCTAACCTTCCCCACCCCCGCAGCCTAACCTTAACCCCCTGTACTTGCCTCTGGAACCCAACGGGACTCTGCTGTCAGTCTCCTGACTTCCGGGATTTTGACCGCATCTCTTATATATATATTTATTGGTGAGAGGGGTTGTCTTTCATCTGAATTGCCCACATTCCTGTGGGATCAGCTCACTCCAAGGGAGAGTAAAGCAAAGCCTGTGCACTCTGCAGAAGCAATGGTGGTTTGGAATTCTGGGTTTTCCAGGTGGCCCAGAGTCAGCTGGGAATCATCACCAGTGAACAGGGAGAGTTTAAAACTACCGTTCACACAGAGTTCTGTGCACTGATGCTGCATAGCAGCCAGTAAGTAGGCTGGAGTCTCCGTAGTACCAGGGACTGATGATATTGGCTCTGCAAGAGGAGCATAGCGGATTGGGGCTACATGCCATCGCAGCAGACTGACCATTAAGCACTTCACTGCTGGGACATTTGTTTGCACCTGTCTATTTAATTTCATGTGCTTGTTTGTCCAGGCTTGTCTATACATGTTAAAGAGCAGTGACACTGCTTCACCGTGAACCTGCCTGTCGTGAGTCCTCATTTCTACAACTCTGTTATAATAATAAGAATTTACTCACCGGTAATTCTATTTCTCGTAGTCCGTAGTGGATGCTGGGAACTCCGTAAGGACCATGGGGAATAGCGGCTCCGAAGGAGGCTGGGCACTCTAGAAAGATCTTAGACTACCTGGTGTGCACTGGCTCCTCCCACTATGACCCTCCTCCAAGCCTCAGTTAGGACACCGTGCCCGGACGAGCGTACACAATAAGGAAGGATTTTGAATCCCGGGTAAGACTCATACCAGCCACACCAATCACACCGTATAACTCGTGATATGAAACCCAGTTAACAGTATGAAACAACCGAGCCTCTCAACAGATGGCTCAACAATAACCCGATTTAGTTAACAATAACTACGTACAAGTATTGCAGATACACCGCACTTGGGACGGGCGCCCAGCATCCACTACGGACTACAAGAAATAGAATTACCGGTGAGTAAATTCTTATTTTCTCTGACGTCCTAGTGGATGCTGGGAACTCCGTAAGGACCATGGGGATTATACCAAAGCTCCCAAACGGGCGGGAGAGTGCGGATGACTCTGCAACACCGAATGAGAGAACTCCAGGTCCTCCTCAGCCAGGGTATCAAATTTATAGAATGTTGCAAACGTGTTTGCCCCTGACCAAGTAGCAGCTCGGCAAAGCTGTAAAGCCGAGACCCCTCGGGCAGCCGCCCAAGATGAGCCCACCTTCCTTGTGGAATGGGCATTGACAGATTTTGGCTGTGGCAGGCCTGCCACAGAATGTGCAAGCTGAATTGTACTACAAATCCAACGAGCAATAGTCTGCTTAGAAGCAGGAGCACCCAGCTTGTTGGGTGCATATAGGATAAACAGCGAGTCAGATTTTCTGACTCCAGCCGTCCTGGAAACATATTTTCAGGGCCCTGACCACGTCTAACAACTTGGAGTCCTCCAAGTCCCTAGTAGCCGCAGGCACCACAATAGGCTGGTTCAGGTGAAACGCTGACACCACCTTAGGGAGAAACTGGGGACGAGTCCTCAATTCTGCCCTATCCATATGGAAAATCAGATAAGGGCTTTTACAGGACAAAGCCGCCAATTCTGATACTCGCCTGGCCGAAGCCAAGGCCAATAACATGACCACCTTCCACGTGAGATATTTCAGATCCACGGTTTTTAGTGGTACAAACCAATGTGATTTTAAGAAACTCAACACCACGTTGAGATCCCAAGGTGCCACAGGGGGCACAAACGGGGGCTGAATATGCAGCACTCCCTTTACAAAAGTCTGAACTTCAGGTACTGAAGCTAGTTCTTTTTGAAAGAAAATCGACAGAGCCGAGATCTGTACCTTAATGGAGCCCAGTTTTAGGCCCATATTCACTCCTGCTTGCAGGAAATGCAGAAATCGACCTAGTTGAAATTCCTCTGTTGGGGCCTTTTCGGCCTCACTTTGAAGTTCTGGGTACCAAGCTCTTCTTGGCCAATCCGGAACCACGAGTATCGTTCTTACTCCTCGCCTTCTTATTATTATTCTCAATACCTTTGGTATGAGGGGCAGAGGAGGGAACACATAAAACGACTGGTACACCCACGGTGTTACCAGAGCGTCCACAACTATCGCCTGAGGGTCCCTTGACCTGGCGCAATATCTTTTATAACTTTTTGTTGAGGCGGGACGCCATCATGTCCACCTGTGGCCTTTCCCAAAGGTGTACAATCCTTTGGAAGACTTCTGGATGAAGTCCCCACTCTCCCGGGTGGAGGTCGTGTCTGCTGAGAAGATCAGCTTCCCAGTTGTCCACTCCGGGAATGAACACTGTTGACAGTGCTAACACATGATTTTCCGTCCATCGGAGAATCCTTGTGGCTTTTGCCATCGCCATCCTGCTTCTTGTGTCGCCCTGTTGGTTTACATGGGCGACAGCCGTGATGTTGTCTGATTGGATCAGTACCGGCTGGTTTTGAAGCAGAGGCCTTGCCTGTGTAGAGAAGTCACCTGATTTGACCAAAGTCCTTGGAATTTTCTTCCCTGTGTGACTGCCCCCAGCCTCAAAGGCTGGCCTCCATGGTCACTAGGACCTAGTCCAGTATGTCGAACCTGCGGCCCTCCTTAAGATGGGCACTCTGCAGCCACCATTTTAGAGATACCCTGGTCCTTGGAGACAGGGTTATAAGCCGATGCATTTGAAGATGCGATCCGGACCACTTGTCCAACAGGTCCCACTGAAAAGTTCTTGCATGGAACCTGCCGAATGGGATTGCTTCGTAGGAAGCTACCCTTTTTCCCAGGATTCGCGTGCAATGATGCACCGATACCTGCTTTGGCTTCAGGAGGTCTCTGACTAGAGATGACAGCTCCTTGGCTTTCTCCTCCCGGAGAAACACTTATTTCTGGTCTGTGTCCAGAACCATCCCCAGGAACAGTAGACGTGTCATAGGAACCAGCTGTGACTTTGGACTGTTTAGAATCCAACTCTGCTGTTGTAGCACTTTCCAAAATAGTGCTACCCCGACTAGCAACTGCTCCTTGGACCTCGCCCTTATAAGGAGATTGTCCAAGTACGGGATAATTAAAACTCCCTTTTTTTCGAAGGAGTATCATCATTTCGGCCATTACCCCGGTAAACACCCTCTGTGCCTTGTACAGTCCTGTCTGGACTTGGTAATGGTAATCCTGTGCCACAAATCTGAGGTACTTCTGGCGAGGATGGTAAATGGGGACATGCAGGTAAGCATCCTTGATGTCCTGGGATACCATGTAATCCCCCTCGTCCAGGCTTGCAGTAACCGCCCCGAGCGATTCCATCTTGAACTTGAATTTTTTTATGTATGTGTTCAAGGATTTTAATATAAATGGGTCACACCGAACCATGCGGTTTCGGTACCCCAACCCGTGTAGAATAGTAACCCCGTCCTTGTTGAAGTAGGGGCACTTGAGTATTACCTGTTGGGAATACTGCTTATTAATTGCCTTTAGTACAGCCTCCCTGCCTGAGGGAGTTGTCGGCAAGCCATAATCTAGGAAACGGCTGGGGGGAGATATCTCGAATTCCAGCTTGTACCCCTGACATACTTCTTGAAAGAACCAGGGATCCACCTGTGAGCGAGCCCACTTATCGCTGAAATTTTTTAGACGGCCCCCCACCGTACCTGGCTACACCTGTGGAGCCCCCGCGTCATGCTGTGGGCTCAGAGGAAGCGAGAGAAGAATTTTGAATCTGGGAGCAGGCTGACTGGTGCAGCTTTTTCCCTCTTCCCTTGTCTCTGTACAGAAGGGAAACGCCTTTGACCCGCTTGCTTTTCTGAAGCCGAAAGGACTGTACCTGATACAGTGTTTTCTTAGTCTGTGAGGAAACCTGAGGTAAAAATATTTCTTCCCAGCTGTGGCTGTGGATACGAGGTCCCAGAGACCATCCCCAAATAATTCCTCACCCTTATAAGGCAGAATATTTTTAAAGTCAGCATCACCTGTCCCGTGACAGGTCTCTAATACCCTCCTGACAGAATGGACATTACATTCATTTTGGATGCCAGCCGGCAAAATATCCCTCTGTGCATCCCTCATATATAAGACGACGTCTATTCTGACTCAATAACTAGGCTGTAAGTATAGTGTTCTTCAGACAGTTACTCTGGGTATATGTCTACATTAACCAGTACTCACACCAAGAGACCTTATCAGATAGTGTCAACTCAAAACTGCCGAGATGTGAGATGAATCCAGATGAAGGTTTATTTCAAGCTGATATTCTTGTACAAAACAGCAGTAGGTGAAAAGATGATGTATTACCAGAGCTGGTTGGAATCTAAAATGGCCGACACACACAGAGCTGAGCACAGGATGAGGGCAGGTCTAATGACATCAGAACCTGGCTACAGGAAATCAAGAGGGACAATTTTTAACAAAATGCAAAGCTCTGCAATAAAACATGAAACACATATATCGTGGGACATGACACTCCCCGTCTGAAATCTTTAGATTTCACGATAAATCAAACATTATAGTAATGTCCTTAGATGAAGTCCAGAACTAATCTTGCAACCTGTAAGACAAAAGAGATAACCTGTAACAATAAACAACGATAACAAGAAATAAGTTCGGTCGAAGTCTTGAAGCTTGTAATCCATAAAAGTAGGAAAATGTTGGATCAAGTTCCAAGTGATAACCCATCTTCGGATTGGGGAAGCCGCAACTTGCAAACACTTCCACCAACCCACAGTATGATCCAAATAATAAGGTGTCGATGGTATATCATAGCTGGAAGTTTGAGGTAGAATACGTCCGATGATGAGGTGAATCTAGTAGCCATGTCCTTCTTTATGTGATATCTTCCTTTGGAAGGAGAAGTACTAGTTCAGTGATTGGACGGAAGAAAACTTTGGCAGAGCCTCCTTTGGTCACTTTAACCTCTACCTTACGAATCTTTCCATCGTCGCTGGGAACAACCTTGGTGATAAGTCCCATTGGCCATTCATTGCGATGGGCCTCTTTATCCTTTAAAAGAACAAGGTCACCGATCTGGAGATTGGGTTTTGGTGAAGGTCTTGTTCCACGATGAGCTGGATTAAGGCTAGTGGTAATGTGATGCCAGTGCTCAGGAGTGGAGAAACTTCTGATGCGTTCTACTCTGTTGCTGACGTATACATAGAATTGTTTTGTTTGGTTGTGTATATAACCAAGCACGACTTTGCTATCTGTGTAGAATGTAAATGAATCAATTGGAATGTCCAGTTCATCCTTTATAACTTCAGCAATTTCTACTGTTGGCACAGCTGCACAAAGCTCGAGTCTTGGTACAGAGCGTGCAGGTTCTGGGGTTAATTTGGCTTTACCCAGGACAAATCCACAGTGTAGTTTGTTGTTGGTTTCAAAGATCCTTCGGTAGGCTACTGCGGCTATGGCTTCCATCGATGTATCTGAGAAAATGTGGATTTCTCTCCTGGTAGCAGCTGAAAGGGAGCTGGGAGTGTAACAACGTGGTATTTGGAGTTGTTCCAATATCTTCAACGACTTCTTCCACGTCTCCCACCTTTGTTGTTGCTCAATAGGTAATGGAGTGTCCCAGTCTAAGTTCACCTTGGTTAACTGTCTCAGCAACATCTTGCCATGAATGGTGACTGGAGCTACAAATCCAAGAGGATCATAGATACTGTTTATGACAGATAAAACTCCTCGTTTGGTGAAAGGTTTGTCATAGCCTGATACCTGGAATGTAAATATGTCTTGTTTAATGTCCCAGAGCAAGCCTAGGCTGCGCTGTATGGGAGGAATATCAGAACCAAGATCAAGATCTTTCAAGTTGGTAGCATGATCATCAGAAGGAAATGCTTCCATTACTTTCTGGCTGTTGGAGATAATCTTGTGGAGCCTAAGGTTTGCTACAGAAAGCATTTCTTGTGTTCTGGTGAGGAGATCGATTGCCTCTTCACTTGTGGGTAGGGATTTAAGTCCGTCATCAACGTAGAAGTTCTTTTCAACAAAATGACGAGCGTCAGATCCATAGTCCTTCTCACCTTCCTGGGCTGTTCTTCTGAGTCCATAGATTGCTACAGCAGGAGAAGGGCTGTTGCCAAATACGTGTACCTTCATCCGGTAATCTATGACTTCATTATTGACGTTGTTGTCTTTGTGCCACAGGAACCTCAGGTAGTTCCGATTGTCTTCCCTGACTATGAAGCAATGGAACATTTGCTGGATATCAGCTACTACTGCCACAGGCTCTTCTCTAAAGCGAATTAGCACTCCTATGAGGCTGTTGTTTAGGTTTGGCCCAGTAAGGAGCAGATTGTTGAGGGAGACGTCATCATACTGAGCGCTGGAATCAAAAACCACTCTAATTTGATTGGGTTTCCGTGGGTGATACACGCCAAAGGATGGAAGGTACCAGCATTCTTCTCCTTCCTTTACTGGTGGTGCAGGTTCAGCGTGATCTCTGTCGAATATGTTTTGCATGAAAGCCACAAAATGTTTTTCCATCTCTAGTTTCCTCTTTAGAGTTCGTTTTAAAGATGAAAATCTAGCAACTGCTTGCTGTAGATTGTTTGGTAGTTTAACTCTTGGAAAGCGGAAGGGTAAAGGTGCTACCCAGCTGTTGGAATCGTCTTGAGTGAAGTCTTTGTCCATTATCTTGAGAAATTCTCTATCTTCTCTCGCAGATGCTAACTTGTTGTCCTCACTTGTTGAATTGAACACTGTCGATCCGAGGCTGTCGTCCCAAGACAGGACCATGTTCATGTTATCTTGATGGTTATGCTGCGAATTACTGCTGCCCAGCTTCTCTTTCACCCAGTAGTGATGTGGGCATGGCTGAAAACAGGTGCTGCGACCATTAAGCAATATGTTTGTCTTGAATGAGGAAATATTGGTAGGCGTCTTCATCTTGTCTATACAGACATTGCCTATGATAACCCAGCCTAGATCAAGACGTTGGGCAAATGGAGCATCATTTGGTCCATTGATGTGTTGGCGTACTTTATGTACCCTGAGAATGTCTCTACCAAGCAGAAGTAAGATCTTTGCATTTTTGTCAAGGGTTGGTATTTCGTTGTATATAGGCCTTAGGTGAGTGTGATGAAGAGCGGCCTCTGGGGTAGGAATCTCCTCTTCGTTGGATGGTATCTCATTACATTCAACAAGTGTGGGTAAGGGTATCTCAAGATTGTCCTTGAGAGAAACTACAACCAGTCCACTGGCTCTTCTTCCAGATTCCTCTGTAATTCCACTACAGGTACCCAAGGTGTAGGGGTAAGCATCTCCCTTTAAGTTTAACAGATCAAAGAGTTCTGATCTTGCGAGTGATTGGTTGCTCTGGTCGTCCAAGATGGTGTACACCCTTAGAGTCTTTTCTGGCTGTCCCTTGGGGTATACTTTGACTAGACATATCTTTGCACAAGACTTGTCCCGGAGATCTTCCCCACAGACTTTAGTACATGAAGATGATACAGTAGTAGGACTTGCTGTTTGATCTGCATTCTCCCCGCCATGCCTTGGTGCAGAGGGGAAATGTGCAGGGGGTGTAGTATTGGGTTGAGATGAGTGCAGTGCCTGCACGTGGTCCTCACAGCCGCACTCTATGCACTTAATAGCAGTTTTACAGTCTTTAGCAAAATGTTCAGTAGAAGCACAACATCTGAAACATACCCCAAAATTCTTTAGAAGTTCCTTGCGTTCCTGGAGGGGTTTCTTTCTGAAACCGATGCATTTCTTGAGGGGATGTGGCTTCTTATGAATGGGACACATGCGGTTGGGGTTTTCGATCCTATCACCTTGGTTGCTCTTGACAAGAGCTGATGCTGGTGTGGGAAGGATTTCAGTCTTTTTCACTGATACTGGACCTCTGTGGTTCTTGTAGTTAGAGCGTGGGCTGTCAAACTTAGAGGTAGGTGAACCAGGATGATTTGACTCACTGTAGGAGAAGCTTGGGTCATTCTTGGATTCCGCAATGTTCTTGACAAACTCACAGAAGTAAGAAAAGGGGGGAAAGGAGACTCGATTTTCTCTTTTATATCTTGACCCAAGTGTAGTCCACCTTTCTTGAATACCGTATGGCAGCTTGGAAACTATTGGGTTTACCCCATGAGCTGTGTCCAGGTAACTGAGGCCAGGTAAGTGAGTGTCCATTTTGGCCAGCTGGAGTTCAAAGAGTAGGTCACTGAGTTCTTGGAATTTCTCATTGTCCTTGCCGGATATTTTTGGAAAATCCTGCAGTCGTTTGAACAGAGCATTCTCTATGGCTTCAGGACTTCCAAAGCTTCGTTCTAACCTTTCCCAAGCCGCAAAGAGGCCTGCCGCAGGATTATCAATGTGGACGGATCTGAGTCTCTTGACGCGTTCTGTAGACTGTGGGCCCAGCCACGTGATCAGCAGATCTAGTTCTTCGGCAGCAGTAATACCAAGGTTATTAGTTGTGGATCTGAAGGAACATTTCCAACCTCTGTAGTTCTCAGGCTGGTCATCAAACCTAGTGAGGCTGGTCTTAATAAGTTCACGACGAACCATGAATCTTGCAAAGTCTGACATGTCTGTTTTCTCTGACTTTGGGCAAGGAATTGCTGGCTGTGTAGTGCTGTTCATATTATTTGTGGTGTTCTGGGTAAGAGACATAGGGAGATAGGGCGGTGCATAGGCATTCAACCTAAGAGCTGGTTTAAGGTCTGTAGGTCTCGCTGCATGTGGAACTGTGTGATTGCCAGGGATTTGGTGACTTACTGGCATATTGGGTTGTGACCAGGCATTTGTATATTGAGTTTGTTGAGGTGTTGGGCCTTGGTGCACTGTGGTGTGTGAAAATGGGCCAGGATGACCAAGTGATTGTGCATTGTACTGACCTTGGATGTGGCGTGTTGCATAGGGATCGGAGTCTTTTTGTTCTGGAAGGATGTCCCCTGGAAGGATGTCCGCACTGTCAGGAATGTTTGCAGCAATCAGGGGTTCACTGTTTTGACTTAGGACGTAGTCTCTTGTGCGCTTAAGAGGATCTTCCACATCCACTTCACTTGAACTGATGCTGTCTCTTTCACTTCCACTGCCAGCTTGTTCCAAAACCTTTAACCGTACCATTGCTGTGGCATACTCACATTGTTTCTCTAGAGCTTCCATTTCTGCTCTTTCACGTGCTATTCTAGATTCCATTTCTGCTCTTTCGCGTGCAAAATCGGCTTGTATTTTAGCAGTTTCTGCTTCTGCACGTGCATTTATAAGTTGTTCGCTGAGCATGGAATATTTTGAGCTTCGTGACTTAGATGATCGTTTTGAACGCCTGGTGGACACAGAAATGCGTGATGATGTTTCCAATAATTGTGCAATTCTGGCTGCTGTCTTAGACTTAACTTCTCGCAATAGACTGTCTCGATCCAAATTAAGACGATAAAAGTTTTGCAGTTCTTCTAAAGAATCCTGGCTATTGAGTTTCTTCAAAATGCCTATATATTCCTTACTTGACACTTTATAAAGTTCATATACTGAACAAAGCTGTCCTAGTGCGCCCTCTAGCGGTGACACATCACAAACAGGCTGAGAAATGGTGGACATATGACCTTGCAATTTTTGCCATAAGTTTAGCACAGTGGAAGAAAGTTCATGTTTCCTACCTTCAAGATTCTCTTTTACCTTCCATGAAGGCTTTGCAGGGCGTTTAGACTGCAGGTTGAGATCCATAACTTCTGCTTGTTCATCTTGGATAGCCGGAACTGTATTTCCTTCAGCCATGATAGTACACAGGAAAATGGATCTGAATAAAGCTAGAGTAAGTTTGTAGCTGGTTATGCTATAATGAGCTGTTATAGCTGCAAACACTGATTTCCTGTTACACTGCAGGCAAGCTTGTTATGTATTTGTATCTGCAGAAGCTGCAACTGGCTTACTGGTAGTTTTTATCAAACATCTTTTCACTATTCTGACTCAATAACTAGGCTGTAAGTATAGTGTTCTTCAGACAGTTACTCTGGGTATATGTCTACATTAACCAGTACTCACACCAAGAGACCTTATCAGATAGTGTCAACTCAAAACTGCCGAGATGTGAGATGAATCCAGATGAAGGTTTATTTCAAGCTGATATTCTTGTACAAAACAGCAGTAGGTGAAAAGATGATGTATTACCAGAGCTGGTTGGAATCTAAAATGGCCGACACACACAGAGCTGAGCACAGGATGAGGGCAGGTCTAATGACATCAGAACCTGGCTACAGGAAATCAAGAGGGACAATTTTTAACAAAATGCAAAGCTCTGCAATAAAACATGAAACACATATATCGTGGGACATGACAACGTCTTTAATATGTTCTCATGTTTGACAGGGTCACCGACCACGCTGCAGCAGCACGATCTGCAGGTCTCCGTCTAGTACCTGAGTGTGTAAATACAGACTTCAGGATATCCTCCTGTCTTTTATCAACAGGTACCTTCAAAGTGGCCGTTCCTAAAACGGCAGTGCCACCTTTTTTGACAACCGTGTGAGCGCCTTATCCACCCTAGGGGATATCTCCCAGCGTAACTTATCCTTCTGGCGGGAAAGGGTACGCCATCAGTAACTTTTTAGATATTACCATTTTCTAAACGGGGGAACCCACGCTTTTCACACACTTCATTTATTCATCTGATGGGGGAACAAAACACTGCCTGTTTTTTTCTCCCCAAACCTAAAAACCCATTTTTAGAGGTGCTTGGGTTAATGTCAGAATGTGTAACACATTTTTTATTGCCGGGATCAAGTCACGGATGTTCCTAGTGGATTGTGTATATGTCTCAACCTTCTCGACACTGGAGTCAAACTCCGTGTCGACATCTGTGTCTGCCATCTGAGAGAGCGGGCGTTTTTGAGCCCCTGATGGCCTTTGAGACGCCTGGGCAGGCGCGGGCTGAGAAGCCGGCTGTCCCACAGCTGTTACGTCATCCACCCTTTTATGTAAGGAGTTGACACTGTCGGTTAATACCTTTCACCTATCCATCCACTCTGGTGTCGGCCCCACAGGGGGCTACATCACAATATCGGCCTCTGCTCCGTCACCATATAAGCCTCCTCATTCAACATGTCGACACAGCCGTACCGACACACCGCAGACACACAGGGAATGCTCTAAACGAGGACAGGACCCACAAAAGCCCTTTGGGGGGACAGAGTGAGAGTATGCCAGCACACACCAGAGCGCTATATAATGCAGGGACTAACTGAGTTATGTCCCCTATAGCTGCTTTTTTTATATAATGTATACTGCGCCTAAATTAAATGCCCCCCCTCTCTTTTTTAACCCTTTTCTGTGTTGTAAACTGCAGGGGAGAGCTAGGGAGCTTCCCTCCATCGGAGATGTGAGGGAAAATGGCGCCAGTGTGCTTGAGGGAGATAGCTCCGCCCCTTTTCCGCGGCCTATTCTCCCGCTTTTTTATGAAATCTGGCAGGGGTATTTACCTCATATATAGCCCCTGGGGCTATATATTGAGATATTTTTGCCAGCCAAGGTGTTTTTATTGCTGCCTCAGGGCGCCCCCCCCCAGCGCCCTGCACCCTCAGTGACCGGAGTGTGAAGTGTGTGAGAGGAGCAATGGCGCACAGCTGCGGTGCTGTGCGCTACCTTGGTGAAGACTGAGTCTTCATGCCGCCGATTTTCCGGACCATCTTCTTGCTTCTGGCTCTGTAAGGGGGACGGCGGCGCGGCTCCGGGACCGAACACCAAGGACTGGGCCTGCGGTCGATCCCTCTGGAGCTAATGGTGTCCAGTAGCCTAAGAAGCCCAATCCGGCTGCAAGCAGGCGAGTTCGCTTCTTCTCCCCTTAGTCCCTCGCTGCAGTGAGCCTGTTGCCAGCAGGTCTCACTGAAAATAAAAAAACCTAAGTCTATTTCTTTCTAAGAGCTCAGGAGAGCCCCTAGTGTGCATCCAACCTCGGCCGGGCACGAAATCTAACTGAGGCTTGGAGGAGGGTCATAGTGGGAGGAGCCAGTGCACACCAGGTAGTCTAAGATCTTTCTAGAGTGCCCAGCCTCCTTCGGAGCCCGCTATTCCCCATGGTCCTTACGGAGTTCCCAGCATCCACTAGGACGTCAGAGAAATATATAAATACATCTATCTGTAAACACATTATATATATATATATATATATAACACCCCCTGACGAAGTACCTTCAGTACGAACCGCGTTGGGCGTGGCTAATCTTGACGTGGACGTTGTGACGTCATCCTCCGGAAACAGAGCCGGTGCAGAGACGAGCCGCGGACCTGAATATCGGAGTGGCTAAGTCTAATGCAATACTATTGCCGATGAATTTTAACTTCAATGTATGTGAGCATATGTTATAAGTAAAGTTGTTACTTTTTATACACTTATGAGTGCGCTCTCCACTTTCTTAACAGTTTGTACAAACACTCCTTGGCACGGAGAGGATTTTGAAGCTGCACTCAATTGGACATTAACTCTGGATACTATTAGATCCTGGTGCGCAACACTGAATCTTTGTGGAGATATATATATATATATATATTTATACAGTGCATCCGGAAAGTATTCATAGCGCTTCACTTTATCCACATTTTGTTATGTTACAGCCTTATTCCAAAATGGAATATATTAATTTTTCCCCCGCAAAATTCTACACACAATACCCCATAATGACAACGTCAAAAAAGTTTTTGGGAGATTTTTGCAAATGTATTCAAAATAAAAAACTAAGAAATCACATGTACATAAGTATTCACAGCCTTTGCCATGAAGCTCAAAATTGAGCTCAGGTGCATCCTGTTTCCATTGATCATCCTCGAGACGGTCCTACAGCTTAATTTGAGTCCACCTGTGGTAAATTCAGTTGATTGGACATGATTTGGAAAGGCACACACCTGTCTATATAAGGTCCCACACTTGACAGTGCATGTTTGAGCACAAACCAAGCATGAAGTCAAAGGAATTGACTGTAGACCTCTGAGACCGGATTGTCTCGAGGCACAAATCTGAGTCTGCCTGGAGTTTGCCAAACTGCACCTGAAGGACTCTCAGACCATGAGAAAAAAAATTCTCTGGTCTGATGAAACAAAGATTGAACTCTTTGGCGTGAATGCTAGGCGTCATGTTTGGAGGAAACCAGGCACCGCTCGTCACCAGACCAATACCATCCCTACAGTGAAGCATGGTGGTCGCAGCATCATGCTGTGGGGATGTTTTTCAGTGAAAAAGGAAGAGAAAAAAGAAAGACTCTGTGTTGGGGCACTCTTGTATCAAATGATAGCCGTTAAAACTTAACTTTTATTGTATTAACCTTACATAAAATAAATGTGACTTTTTTAATTAAAAATTATACCTCAAGTGAGTAATTCTATTAACTTTTACCAATGCACTGATTTAATTACGTATCGTGCACGTTTTTCAGCGGCAGGAACTAGGAGGCTAGTCAGGATAGAGGGAAAGATGAATGCAGCAATGTACAGAGACATCCTGGATGAAAACCTGCTCCAGAACGCTCTTGACATCAGACTGGGGCAATGGTTCATCTTTCAGCAGGACAACGACCCTAAGCACACAGCCAAGATATCAAAGGAGTGGCTTCAGGACAACTCTGTGAATGTCCGTGAGTGGCCCAGCCAGATCCCAGACTTGAATCCGATTGAACATCTCTGGAGAGATCTGAAAATGGCTGTGCACCGACGATTCCCATCCAACCTGATGGAGCTTGAGTGGTGCTGGAAAGAGGAATGGGCGAAACTGCCCAAAGATAGGTGTGCCAAGCTTGTGGCATCATATTCAAAAAGACTTGAGGCTGTAATTGCTGCCAAAGGTGCATCAACAAAGTATTGAGCAAAGGCTGTGAATACTTATGTACATGTGATTTCTTAGTTTTACATTTTTTATAAATTTGCAAAAATCTCCAAAAACCTTTTTCACGTTGTCATTATGGGGTATTGTGTGCAGAATTTTGAGGGAAAAAATGAATTTATTCCATTTTGTATAAAGGCTGTAACAAAAAAAAATGTGAAAACAGTGAAGTGCTGTGAATACTTTCCAGATACACTATATATATATATATATACAGGGCCGGTGCTAGATTTCTTGGCGCCCTAGGCAAAGCTTCACTCTACCACCCCTGCTTTCCCCAGTGTGTGCGTTCAGTAGTTACACACCCCCTATTACCACCGCACCAACATAAAACAGAATTTTCTGAACGCCTATCGATGTCAACACACTTGCCGGCAGAATTACACACAATGGTGCCACCCCACAGTCAATGGTGGTCACAAAATACTGTACCGCCATGCTGTGTGGATACAGGCAGATATAGCTCTGGTATTAATTTTGCTAAAACTCTGATTTCACCCTACCCTACCGTCCATTAGTAGACCACCTCACCTTACCCTGTGTGCCTGCTCTCCAGGCTGCCATTCAACCTGGGCTACCTCCCAGTGCCGGATTAAGGCTAGTTGGGACCCTGGGGCAAAGAGATGTGGGGGGCCCACCAATAAAATTAAACCTGCGGCCCCCACCCACCCATCCCCACTGCTGTCACTACTATGCTCCTTAGGGGAGCAGGAGAGAGTGAGGGGAGTAACAAAGAGGGTGTTAGGGGTTAGGGAGAGACAGGGGAATGGGGAGTAGCGAGGGAGAGATTGAGAGTATTAAGGAGAAAGATGTGCGAGAGAGGGTGTCAGGGTGAGAAAAAGAGAGAGGAGCAAGAAAGGGGGGGGGGGGAGAAATGGGGGTCAGAGAGAGAATGAGGGTTTAATGGAAAAAGGGGAAATAAGAGAAAAAGAAAGGGGGTAGAGTGAAAGAGAGGGTGTCAGGAAGAGAGAGGGGAGTGAGAGAGAGAGAGAGAGGGTGTCAGGCAGAAAGGAATGAGAGAGGGGAGAAAGGGCATCAGGTAGAGAGCGGGTGTCAGACAGAGAGAGAGATGGAGGGTAGCGAACAGCAGTGTGAGAAAGAATGTCGGGGAGAGAAAGAGAGAGAAGGGAGCAGGAAAGAGTGAGAGTGTCAGGGAGAGAGACAGTGTCAGAGAGAGGGAGAGAAAGACTGTGTAAGGGAGAAAGAGAGGACAGAGGGCTTAATTCAGACCCGATCGCACGCTGCAGTTTTTAGCAGTCGTGCGATCGGGTCTGAACTGCGCATGCGTGTTACCCGCAGTGCGCATGCGCATCATTGCCCGGTGCCGGGGGTCGCCGGACAGCGACGTCTTCTACGAAGAACGCAATTGCACCAGCGATCACAAGAAGATTGATAGGGAGAAGGCGGACCTGGGTGGATACTCACCATTTCCTGCGAGTGTCCGGAACGAACGCAGGCGTGCCTGGCCATTTCCAGGGAGGGATCCTGACGTCAGCTCCACGCCGGATCATCGCAGTGGGCGAGTAAGTTCTGAGCTGTGCAGAGACTGCACAAACTTTTTGTTTGTGCAATTCTCTGTACAAGCGATTGCTCCCCTGCACAGTCCTAACCTCCTTCCCTGTAGGTGACGATTACCTGGTCGCAGCAATGCAAAAAATGGCCTGCGTGCGACCAGGCCTGAATTAGGCCCAGAGAGAGAGAGAAAAAGTGTCAGAAGAGAGAGAGTAGTGTCTGGGAGAGGGAGAGAGACAATGTGGGAGAGGGAGAGAGACAATGTGGGAGAGAGACACTACCTGATTCTACAGCACAGGTCTCTGATGGGGGCGGGCACTTCACGGATTTAAGCCCCGCCCCCTAAACACCCGCGAATCGCGGCACAGCATGCTCTGCTGTCTGGACCTAGACAGGCAGGGCAATGTTTACCGCAGTGAGGGGCCCCTGGGTGATCCGACCCTGCTACTGTTGGAGCTGGCATCTATAGTGTGAAGAACTTCCTACAGCTGCTCATTACCGCTACACTGGCTGCATTATTGCTCGCAGCCCGCGGCTTCTGCTGACTTCCGGCTTCTGCCTCTGTACTACTGCTTCCAGGGCTTCCTGGATCCTCAACTGCATCATACCCAAGCACTTCTTCAAACCCTGGCAGCCAGTGGCAATCGGTGACCTCTGGACCCATCCTCCACACCTCTCTCCGTGACTGCTGCTATTGTCTGGTGCCCCTGTGAGGTACTTTACCGTCAATGTACTGTAGGATGCCACAACTTCCGCTCTTCCCTGGGTCCCTGAGGCTGCCTCTTGGTGACACACCAGCAGGAGCTGTGGCTGCCGCAGGTCTCCTGCTATTCTCTGTGCTATCGGTGCAGCTGAAAGTCTGAGACGTTCTGAACTTTTTTTTTTGCTAGTAGGAAAGTGCAGCGCTCTCTACGGGCTGCCGCCCATAGGCAGCTGCCTAAAGCTGCCTAATGGTAGCGCCGGCCCTGTATATATATATATATATATATATATATATATATAATTTTGCAAAGAACGAGGCGGCACTCAGGAGTCTATGGTGAACAGGTGAACTCTGTCAAATGGAACTTTATCGACGTTTCGGGGTACAAGCCCCCGTCTTCAGGACACACAGTGAAAAGAACAAGTGAAAGACATACATTTAAATACACTTACCAGGCGCGCCTCCAGCCGTCCTCTCCTCGCCGCTGCCCGGCTTACGGACTCAGCACTGCCCAGTCTGGGAGGGAAGGCACCGGAGCAGGAGCTTTGCACGGATAGCCCACGGGGGAGTGCCAGACAATTTGCCCAGTATATATATATATATATATATATATATATCTATCTAGATAATTATATATATATATATATATATATATACATATATACATCTCTCGTCTCTATACACATTATACACTGCTCAAAAAAATAAAGGGAACACTTAAACAACACAATGTAACTCCAAGTCAATCACACTTCTGTGAAATCAAACTGTCCACTTAGGAAGCAGCACTGATTGACAATCAATTTCACATGCTGTTGTGCAAATGGAATAGATAACAGGTGGAAATTATAGGCAATTAGCAAGACACCCCCAATAAAGGAGTTGTTCTGCAGGTGGTGACCACAGACCACTTCTCAGCTCCTATGCTTTCTGGCTGATGTTTTGGTCACTTTTGGAAACTGGCGGTGCTTTCACTCTAGTGGTAGCATGAGACGGAGTCTACAACCCACACAAGTGGCTCAGGTAGTGCAGCTCATCCAGGATGGCACATCAATGCGAGCTGTGGCAAGAAGGTTTGCTGTGTCTGTCAGCGTAGTGTCCAGAGCATGGAGGCGCTACCAGGAGACAGGCCAGTACATCAGGAGACGTGGAGGAGGCCGTAGGAGGGCAACAACCCAGCAGCAGGACCGCTACCTCCGCCTTTGTGCAAGGAGGAACAGGAGGAGCACTGCCAGAGCCCTGCAAAATGACCTCCAGCAAGCCACAAATGTGCATGTGTCTACTGAAACGATCAGAAACAGACTCCATGAGGGTGGTATGAGGGCCCGACGTCCACAGGTGGGGGTTGTGCTTACAGGCCAACACCGTGCAGGACGTTTGGCATTTGCCAGAGAACACCAAGATTGGCAAATTCGCCACTGGCGCCCTGTGCTCTTCACAGATGAAAGCAGGTTCTCACTGAGCACATGTGACAGACGTGACAGAGTCTGGCGACGCCAAGGAGAACGTTCTGCTGCCTGCAACATCCTCCAGCATGACCGGTTTGGCAGTGGGTCAGTAATGGTGTGGGGTGGCATTTCTTTGGGGGCCACACAGCCCTCCATGTGCTCGCCAGAGGTAGCCTGACTGCCATTAGGTACCGAGATGAGATCCTCAGACCCCTTGTGAGACCATATGCTGGTGCGGTTGGCCCTGGGTTCCTCCTAATGCAAGACAATGCTAGACCTCATGTGGCTAGAGTGTGTCAGCAGTTCCTGCAAGATGAAGGCATTGATGCTGTGGACTGGCCCGTCCGTTCCCCAGACCTGAATCCAATTGAGCACATCTGGGACATCATGTCTCGCTCCATCCACCAACGCCACGTTGCACCACAGACTGTCCAGGAGTTGGCGGATCTAGGATGTGTTATTTTAGTGTTCCCTTTATTTTTTTGAGCAGTGTATATGTGTGTATATACAGTATATATATATATATATATATATATATATATATATATATATACAGTGCTGCAAGTATGGCGGTACGTACCGGTAAGAAATTGCCAGCCTGTGCGCAGTACCACTGGGCCGTCCACCATACCTGCAGCCGCTGTTATGTGAGGGGAGGAGAGCGCAGTGATGTCCGGTCTCTGGCAGTGGCGGGATGAATCCCAAATAAGGCACCTTTTCTTAGCCAATCAGAGCACGTGGACCGTCAGCCTGGCTCCTGATTGGCTGCCAGTCCGCAAGCTCTGATTGGCTAACAAACCGTCTCCTCATTTGAGATACCCGCTGCCGGAGACAGGACTCACTCATTGAGCATTGAGGGGCAGGAGAGGCGCGTGCTGCGCTCTCCTCCCCCCACATAGCGGCAACAACAGAGGTAGCGGTGAGCATCAGGGGGGGGGGCACTGTGGGGCAATGTGTATCTGGCACTGTGGGAGCATATCTGGCACTGCTGGAGGCATTGTGTATTTGGCACTGTGGGGCATTTGTGTATCTGACACTGTGGGGCATTTGTGTACCTGGCACTGTGGGGGCATATCCGGCATTGTAGGAGCATATCTGGCACGATGGGGGCTTATCTGGCACGGTTGGGGCATATGTGTATCTGGCACTGTGGGGGCATATGTGTATCTGGCACTATTGGGGTCATATGTTTATCTGGCCCCCCATATGTATATCACGCCCCCATTTTCATTGGCCACACCCCATGTGGCATGTGGCCACACCCATTTGTGGCACACACGCCTTCGACGTGCGCCAGTGGTGCAAGTAGAAATATTTTCTTAGTGGTACTGAGTGCCGAAAAATGGGAGTGGTCATGTGGTGTGAGAGGGCGTGGCCACATGCTGCTAGTGGGAGTGGCTACATGACAGCCCCTTTTTGGGGGGGAATCTGGAGGCAAGGCTAAAAATAAATAGTAATGCCTCCAGTATAATAGAAATATATAGTGATACCTCCAGTATAATAGATATATATAGTGATGCCTCCAGTATAATAGAAATAATAAGAGTTTACTTACCGATAATTCTATTTCTCGTAGTCCGTAGTGGATGCTGGGAACTCCGTAAGGACCATGGGGAATAGCGGCTCCGCAGGAGACTGGGCACAACTAAAGAAAGCTTTAGGACTACCTGGTGTGCACTGGCTCCTCCCCCTATGACCCTCCTCCAAGCCTCAGTTAGGATACTGTGCCCGGACGAGCGTACACAATAAGGAAGGATTTTGAATCCCGGGTAAGACTCATACCAGCCACACCAATCACACCGTACAACTTGTGATATGAAACCCAGTTAACAGCATGATAATAGAGGAGCCTCTGAATAGATGGCTCACAACAATAACCCGTTTTAGTTAACAATAACTATGTACAAGTATTGCAGACAATCCGCACTTGGGATGGGCGCCCAGCATCCACTACGGACTACGAGAAATAGATTTATCGGTAAGTAAATTCTTATTTTCTCTGACGTCCTAGTGGATGCTGGGAACTCCGTAAGGACCATGGGGATTATACCAAAGCTCCCAAACGGGCGGGAGAGTGCGGATGACTCTGCAGCACCGAATGAGAGAACTCCAGGTCCTCCTCAGCCAGGGTATCAAATTTGTAGAATTTTGCAAACGTGTTTGCCCCTGACCAAGTAACAGCTCGGCAAAGTTGTAAAGCCGAGACCCCTTGGGCAGCCGCCCAAGATGAGCCCACCTTCCACGTGGGATGGGCTTTAACAGATTTAAGCTGCGGTAATCCCACCGCAGAATGCGCCAGCTGAATAGTGCTACACATCCAGCGCGCAATAGACTGCTTAGAAGCAGGAGCACCCAGCTTGTTGGGTGCATACAGGATAAACAGCGAGTCAGACTTTCTGACTCCAGCCGTCCTGGAAACGTAAATTTTCAGGGCCCTGACTACGTCCAGCAACTTGGAATCCTCCAAGTCCCTAGTAGCCGCAGGCACCACAATAGGTTGGTTCAAGTGAAAAACTGAGACCACCTTCGGGAGAAACTGAGGACGAGTCCTCAATTCTGCCCTATCCATATGGAAAATCAGATAAGGGCTTTTACAAGACAAAGCCGCCAATTCTGAACTCACCTGGCCGAAGCCAGGGCCAACAGCATGACCACTTTCCACGTGAGGTATTTTAAATCCACAGTCTTAAGTGGTTCGAACCAATGTGATTTCAGGAATTCCAAAACCACATTGAGATCCCAAGGTGCCACTGGGCACAAAAGGAGGCTGAATATGCAGAACTCCTTTGACAAAAAGTCTGAACTACAGGCAGTGAAGCCCGTTCTTTCTGGAAGAAAATCGACAGAGCCGAAATCTGGACCTTGATGGACCCCAATTTGAGGCCCAACGTCACTCCTGCTTGCAGGAATTGTAGGAATCGACCCCGCTGACATTCCTTCGTCGGGGCCTTCTTGGCCTCACACCACGCAACATATTTTCGCCCAATGCGGTGATAACGTTTTGCGGTGACATCCTTCCTGGCTTTGAGCAGGGTAGGGATGACTTCCTCCGGAATGCCCATTAGGATCCGGTGTTCAACCGCCATGCCGTCCAACGCAGCCGCGGTAAGTCTTGGAACAGACAGGATCCCTGCTGCAGCAGGTCTTGTCCGAGTGGCAGAGGCCAAGGGTCCTCTGCAAACATCTCTTAAAGTTCCGGGTACCCAGCTCTTCGTGGCCAATCCGGAACCACGAGTATAGTTTCCCCTCCTCGCTTTCATATGATTCTCAGTACCTTGGGAATGAGAGGCAGAGGAGGAAACACATAAATCGACTGGTACACCCACGGTGTCACTAGAGCGTCCCCAGCGATCGCCTGAGGGTCCCTTGACCTGGCGCAATATCTTTTCAACTTTTTGTTGAGGCGGAACGCCATCATGTCCACCCGTGGTCATACCCAACGGTTTTTCCGCATTTGGAAAACTTCTGGATGAAGTCCCCATTCTTCCGGGTGTAGGTCGCCCATCGGAGAATCCTTGTGGCTTCTGCCATCGCCATCCTGCTTCTTGTGCCACCCTGTTTGTTTACATGGGCGACCGCCGTGATGTTGTCTGATTGGATCAGTACCGGCTGGTTCTGAAGCAGGGGCCTTGCTTGACTTAGAGCATTGTAAAAAGCCCTTAGCTCCCGGATATTAATGTGAGGCGAAATTTCCTTGGAAATTTCTTCCCTGTGTGACTGCACCCCAGCCCCGAAGGCTGGCATCCGTGGTCACCAGGACCCCGTCCTGTATTCCGAATCTGCGGCCCTCTAGTAGATGAGCCCTCTGCAGCCACCACAGCAGCGACACCCTGTTTCTTGCTGACCGGGTTATCCGCTGTTGTATCTGTAGATGGGACCCGGACCATTTGTCCCACAGGCCCCACTGGAACGTCCTTGCGTGGAACCTTCCGAATGGAATTATGCTTCGTACGAAGCTACCATTTTTCCCAGGACTCGTGTGCATTGATGTGCCGACACTTGTCCTGGTTTTAGGATGTCTCTGACTAGAGATGACAACTCCTCGGCTTTTTCCACTGGAAGAAACACTCTTTTCTGGTCTGTGTCCAGAATCATTCCCAGGAACAGAAGACGTGTCGTCGGGACCAGCTGTGACTTTGGAAAATTGAGAATCCAGCCGTGCTGTTGTAGCACTTCCCGAGAGAGTGCTACCCCTAATACCAACTGTTCTTTGGACCTCGCCTTTATCAGGAGATCGTCCAAATACTAGTGATGAGCGCCTGAAATTTTTCGGGTTTTGTGTTTTGGTTTTGGGTTCGGTTCCGCGGCCGTGTTTTGGGTTCGACCGCGTTTTGGCAAAACCTCACCGAATTTTTTTTGTCGGATTCGGGTGTGTTTTGGATTCGGGTGTTTTTTTCAAAAAACCCTAAAAAACAGCTTAAATCATAGAATTTGGGGGTCATTTTGATCCCATATTATTATTAACCTCAAAAACCATAATTTCCACTCATTTTCAGTCTATTCTGAATACCTCACACCTCACAATATTATTTTTAGTCCTAAAATTTGCACCGAGGTCGCTGGATGACTAAGCTAAGCGACCCTAGTGGCCGACACAAACACCTGGCCCATCTAGGAGTGGCACTGCAGTGTCACGCAGGATGTCCCTTCCAAAAAACCCTCCCCAAACAGCACATGACGCAAAGAAAAAAAGAGGCGCAATGAGGTAGCTGTGTGAGTAAGATTAGCGACCCTAGTGGCCGACACAAACACCGGGCCCATTTAGGAGTGGCACTGCAGTGTCACGCAGGATGTCCCTTCCAAAAAACCCTCCCCAAACAGCACATGACGCAAAGAAAAAAAGAGGCGCAATGAGGTAGCTGTGTGAGTAAGATTAGCGACCCTAGTGGCCGACACAAACACCGGGCCCATCTAGGAGTGGCACTGCAGTGTCACGCAGGATGGCCCTTCCAAAAAACACTCCCCAAACAGCACATGACGCAAAGAAAAAAAGAGGCGCAATGAGGTAGCTGACTGTGTGAGTAAGATAAGCGACCCTAGTGGCCGACACAAACACCGGGCCCATTTAGGAGTGGCACTGCAGTGTCACGCAGGATGTCCCTTCCAAAAAACCCTCCCCAAACAGCACATGACGCAAAGAAAAAAAGAGGCGCAATGAGGTAGCTGTGTGAGTAAAATTAGCGACCCTAGTGGCCGACACAAACACCGGGCCCATCTAGGAGTGGCACTGCAGTGTCACGTAGGATGTCCCTTCCAAAAAACCCTCCCCAAACAGCACATGACGCAAAGAAAAAAAGAGGCGCAATGAGGTAGCTGTGTAAGTAAGATTAGCGACCGTAGTGGCCGACACAAACACCGGGCCCATTTAGGAGTGGCACTGCAGTGTCACGCAGGATGTCCCTTCCAAAAAACCCTCCCCAAACAGCACATGACGCAAAGAAAAAAAGAGGCGCAATGAGGTAGCTGTGTGAGTAAGATTAGCGACCCTAGTGGCCGACACAAACACCGGGCCCATCTAGGAGTGGCACTGCAGTGTCACGCAGGATGTCCCTTCCAAAAAACCCTCCCCAAACAGCACATGACGCAAAGAAAAAAAGAGGCGCAATGAGGTAGCTGTGTGAGTAAGATTAGCGACCGTAGTGGCCGACACAAACACCGGGCCCATTTAGGAGTGGCACTGCTGTGTCACGCAGGATGTCCCTTCCAAAAAACCCTCCCCAAACAGCACATGACGCAAAGAAAAAAAGAGGCGCAATGAGGTAGCTGACTGTGTGAGTAAGATAAGCGACCCTAGTGGCCGACACAAACACCGGGCCCATTTAGGAGTGGCACTGCAGTGTCACGCAGGATGTCCCTTCCAAAAAACCCTCCCCAAACAGCACATGACGCAAAGAAAAATAAAAGAAAAAAGAGGTGCAAGATGGAATTGTCCTTGGGCCCTCCCACCCACCCTTATGTTGTATAAACAAAACAGGACATGCACACTTTAACCAACCCATCATTTCAGTGACAGGGTCTGCCACACGACTGTGACTGATATGACGGGTTGGTTTGGACCCCCCCCAAAAAAGAAGCAATTAATCTCTCCTTGCACAAACTGGCTCTACAGAGGCAAGATGTCCACCTCATCATCATCCTCCGATATATCACCGTGTACATCCCCCTCCTCACAGATTATCAATTCGTCCCCACTGGAATCCACCATCTCAGCTCCCTGTGTACTTTGTGGAGGCAATTGCTGCTGGTCAATGTCTCCGCGGAGGAATTGATTATAATTCATTTTAATGAACATCATCTTCTCCACATTTTCTGGATGTAACCTCGTACGCCGATTGCTGACAAGGTGAGCGGCGGCACTAAACACTCTTTCGGAGTACACACTTGTGGGAGGGCAACTTAGGTAGAATAAAGCCAGTTTGTGCAAGGGCCTCCAAATTGCCTCTTTTTCCTGCCAGTATAAGTATGGACTGTGTGACGTGCCTACTTGGATGCGGTCACTCATATAATCCTTCACCATTCTTTCAATGGTGAGAGAATCATATGCAGTGACAGTAGACGACATGTCCGTAATCGTTGTCAGGTCCTTCAGTCCGGACCAGATGTCAGCATCAGCAGTCGCTCCAGACTGCCCTGCATCACCGCCAGCGGGTGGGCTCGGAATTCTGAGCCTTTTCCTCGCACCCCCAGTTGCGGGAGAATGTGAAGGAGGAGATGTTGACAGGTCGCGTTCCGCTTGACTTGACAATTTTCTCACCAGCAGGTCTTTCAACCCCAGCAGACTTGTGTCTGCCGGAAAGAGAGATCCAAGGTAGGCTTTAAATCTAGGATCGAGCATGGTGGCCAAAATGTAGTGCTCTGATTTCAACAGATTGACCACCCGTGAATCCTTGTTAAGCGAATTAAGGGCTCCATCCACAAGTCCCACATGCCTAGCGGAATCGCTCCGTGTTAGCTCCTCCTTCAATGTCTCCAGCTTCTTCTGCAAAAGCCTGATGAGGGGAATGACCTGACTCAGGCTGGCAGTGTCTGAACTGACTTCACGTGTGGCAAGTTCAAAGGGCAGCAGAACCTTGCACAACGTTGAAATCATTCTCCACTGCGCTTGAGACAGGTGCATTCCACCTCCTATATCGTGCTCAATTGTATAGGCTTGAATGGCCTTTTGCTGCTCCTCCAACCTCTGAAGCATATAGAGGGTTGAATTCCACCTCGTTACCACTTCTTGCTTCAGATGATGGCAGGGCAGGTTCAGTAGTTTTTGGTGGTGCTCCAGTCTTCTGTACGTGGTGCCTGTACGCCGAAAGTGTCCCGCAATTCTTCTGGCCACCGACAGCATCTCTTGCACGCCCCTGTCGTTTTTTAAATAATTCTGCACCACCAAATTCAAGGTATGTGCAAAACATGGGACGTGCTGGAATTTGCCCATATTTAATGCACACACAATATTGCTGGCGTTGTCCGATGCCACAAATCCACAGGAGAGTCCAATTGGGGTAAGCCATTCCGCGATGATCTTCCTCAGTTGCCGTAAGAGGTTTTCAGCTGTGTGCGTATTCTGGAAAGCGGTGATACAAAGCGTAGCCTGCCTAGGAAAGAGTTGGCGTTTGCGAGATGCTGCTACTGGTGCCGCCGCTGCTGTTCTTGCGGCGGGAGTCCATACATCTACCCAGTGGGCTGTCACAGTCATATAGTCCTGACCCTGCCCTGCTCCACTTGTCCACATGTCCGTGGTTAAGTGGACATTGGGTACAGCTGCATTTTTTAGGACACTGGTGACTCTTTTTCTGAGGTCTGTGTACATTTTCGGTATCGCCTGCCTAGAGAAATGGAACCTAGATGGTATTTGGTACCGGGGACACAGTACCTCCAACAAGTCTCTAGTTGGCTCTGCAGTAATGATGGATACCGGAACCACGTTTCTCACCACCCAGGATGCCAAGGCCTCAGTTATCCGCTTTGCAGTAGGATGACTGCTGTGATATTTCATCTTCCTCGCAAAGGACTGTTGGACAGTCAATTGCTTGGTGGAAGTAGTAAAAGTGGTCTTACGACTTCCCCTCTGGGATGACCATCGACTCCCAGCAGCAACAACAGCAGCGCCAGCAGCAGTAGGCGTTACACGCAAGGATGCATCGGAGGAATCCCAGGCAGGAGAGGAATCATCAGAATTGCCAGTGACATGGCCTGCAGGACTATTGGCATTCCTGGGGAAGGAGGAAATTGACACTGAGGGAGTTGGTGGGGTGGTTTGCGTGAGCTTGGTTACAAGAGGAAGGGATTTACTGGTCAGTGGACTGCTTCCGCTGTCACCCAAAGTTTTTGAACTTGTCACTGACTTATTATGAATGCGCTGCAGGTGACGTATAAGGGAGGATGTTCCGAGGTGGTTAACGTCCTTACCCCTACTTATTACAGCTTGACAAAGGGAACACACGGCTTGACACCTGTTGTCCGCATTTCTGTTGAAATACCTCCACACCGAAGAGCTGATTTTTTTGGTATTTTCACCAGGCATGTCAACGGCCATATTCCTCCCACGGACAACAGGTGTCTCCCCGGGTGCCTGACTTAAACAAACCACCTCCCCATCAGAATCCTCCTGGTCAATTTCCTCCCCAGCGCCAGCAACACCCATATCCTCCTCATCCTGGTGTACTTCAACACTGACATCTTCAATCTGACTATCAGGAACTGGACTGCGGGTGCTCCTTCCAGCACTTGCAGGGGGCGTGCAAATGGTGGAAGGCGCATGCTCTTCACGTCCAGTGTTGGGAAGGTCAGGCATCGCAACCGACACAATTGGACTCTCCTTGTGGATTTGGGATTTCGAAGAACGCACAGTTCTTTGCGGTGCTACTGCTTTTGCCAGCTTGAGTCTTTTCATTTTTCTAGCGAGAGGCTGAGTGCCTCCATCCTCATGTGAAGCTGAACCACTAGCCATGAACATAGGCCAGGGCCTCAGCCGTTCCTTGCCACTCCGTGTGGTAAATGGCATATTGGCAAGTTTACGCTTCTCCTCCGACAATTTTATTTTAGGTTTTGGAGTCCTTTTTTTACTGATATTTGGTGTTTTGGATTTGACATGCTCTGTACTATGACATTGGGCATCGGCCTTGGCAGACGACGTTGCTGGCATTTCATCGTCTCGGCCATGACTAGTGGCAGCAGCTTCAGCACGAGGTGGAAGTGGATCTTGATCTTTCCCTAATTTTGGAACCTCAACATTTTTGTTCTCCATATTTTAATAGGCACAACTAAAAGGCACCTCAGGTAAACAATGGAGATGGATGGATACTAGTATACAATTATGGACGGACTGCCGAGTGCCGACACAGAGGTAGCTACAGCCGTGGACTACCGTACTGTACTGTGTCTGCTGCTAATATAGACTGGTTGATAAAGAGATGTAGTAGTATGTATGTATAAAGAAGAAAGAAAAAAAAACCTCGGGTAGGTGGTATACAATTATGGACGGACTGCCGAGTGCCGACACAGAGGTAGCTACAGCCGTGAACTACCGTACTGTACTGTGTCTGCTGCTAATATAGACTGGTTGATAAAGAGATGTAGTAGTATGTATGTATAAAGAAGAAAGAAAAAAAAACCACGGGTAGGTGGTATACAATTATGGACAGACTGCCGAGTGCCGACACAGAGGTAGCTACAGCCGTGGACTACCGTACTGTACTGTGTCTGCTGCTAATATAGACTGGTTGATAAAGAGATGTAGTAGTATGTATGTATAAAGAAGAAAGAAAAAAAAAACCACGGGTAGGTGGTATACAATTATGGACGGACTGCCGAGTGCCGACACAGAGGTAGCTACAGCCGTGGACTACCGTACTGTACTGTGTCTGCTGCTAATATAGACTGGTTGATAAAGAGATGTAGTAGTATGTATGTATAAAGAAGAAAGAAAAAAAAACCACGGGTAGGTGGTATACAATTATGGACGGACTGCCGAGTGCTGACACAGAGGTAGCTACAGCCGTGAACTACCGTACTGTACTGTGTCTGCTGCTAATATAGACTGGTTGATAAAGAGATGTAGTAGTATGTATGTATAAAGAAGAAAGAAAAAAAAAACACGGGTAGGTGGTATACAATTATGGACGGACTGCCGAGTGCCGACACAGAGGTAGCTACAGCCGTGGACTACCGTACTGTACTGTGTCTGCTGCTAATATAGACTGGTTGATAAAGAGATGTAGTAGTATGTATGTATAAAGAAGAAAGAAAAAAAAACCACGGGTAGGTGGTATACAATTATGGATGGACTGCCGAGTGCCGACACAGAGGTAGCTACAGCCGTGAACTACCGTACTGTGTCTGCTGCGACTGGATGATAAATAATGATATAAAAAATATATATATATCACTACTGCAGCCGGACAGGTATATATTATATAATGACGGACCTGCTGGACACTGTCTGTCAGCAGAATGAGTTTTTTATAGAATAAAAAAAAAAACACCACACAAGTGAAGTCACACGACGAGTGTTTAACTTTTTCAGGCATTCACAATATAGTATACTACTAACTATACTGGTGGTCAGTGTGGTCAGGTCACTGGTCAGTCACACTGGCAGTGGCACTCCTGCAGCAAAAGTGTGCACTGTTTAATTTTAATATAATATGTACTCCTGGCTCCTGCTATAACCTATAACTGGCACTGCAGTGCTCCCCAGTCTCCCCCACAATTATAAGCTGTGTGAGCTGAGCACAGTCAGATATATATACATAGATGATGCAGCACACTGGGCTGAGCAGTGCACACAGATATGGTATGTGACTGAGTCACTGTGTGTATCGTTTTTTTCAGGCAGAGAACGGATATATTAAATAAAACTGCACTGTCTGGTGGTCACTGTGGTCAGTCACTAGTAAACTCTGCACTCTCTACACTTCTACAGTACTCCTAAGCTCCAGTAAATCAGGTCAATCTCTCTCTCTCTCTCTTCTAATCTAAATGGAGAGGACGCCAGCCACGTCCTCTCCCTATCAATCTCAATGCACGTGTGAAAATGGCGGCGACGCGCGGCTCCTTATATAGAATCCGAGTCTCGCGAGAATCCGACAGCGTCATGATGACGTTCGGGCGCGCTCGGGTTAACCGAGCAAGGCGGGAGGATCCGAGTCTGCTCGGACCCGTGAAAAAAACCATGAAGTTCGGGCGGGTTCGGATTCAGAGAAACCGAAACCCGCTCATCTCTACCAAATACGGGATAATAAAAACTTCCTTCTTGCGAAGGAGTATCATTTCGATCATTACCTTGGTAAAGATCTTCGGAGCCGTGGGCAACTCCAACGGCAGCATCTGGAACTGATAGTGACAGTCCTGTACCACACATCTGAGGTACTCCTGGTGAGGAGGGTAAATGGGGACATGCAGGTACGCATCCTTGATGTCCAGGGAGACCCTATAATCCCCCTCGTCCAGGCTCGTAATAACCGCCCTGAGCGATTCCATCTTGAACATGAATCTTCTGATATAAAAAATTCAAGCATTTTAATTTTAAGATGGGTCTCACCGAACCGTTCTGTTTCGGTACCACGACCATTGTGGTATAGTAACCCCTTCCTTGCTGAAGGAGGGGCACCTTGACAATCACTTGTTGTGATTATAGTGTTGAATAGTCACCAACACCGCCTCCCTGGCAGAGGGAGGTGCCGGTAAGGCAGATTTTATGAAACGGCGGGGGGGCGAAAATCTCGAACTCCAGCCTGTACCCTTGAGAAACTACCTGAAGGACCCAGGGATCCATGTGAGAGAGCCCACTGGGCGCTGAAATTTCTGAGACGGGCCCCCACCGTACCCGGGTCCGCCTAAGCAGCCCCAGCGTCATGCTGTGGGCTTACCGGACGCAGGGGAGGACTTCTGCTCTTGGGAACTAGCTGTTGCTTTTTCCTCTACCTTTGCCTCTCGGCAGAAAGGATGAGCCTCTAGCCCTCTTGCTTTTCTGGGGCCGAAAGGACTGTACTTGATGATACGGTGCTTTCTATTGTTGTGGGGTAACCTGTGGCAAAAAAGTCGATTTCCCAGCAGTAGCTGTGGAAACGAGGTCTGACAGACCATCCCCAAACAGTTTTACCCCCTTATAGGGCAAACTTCCATGTGCCGATTCGAGTCGGCATCGCCTGACCATTGCCGAGTCCATAACCCCCGTCTGGCAGCAATGGACCTAGCGCTTATTTTTGATGCCAGTCGGCAATTATCCCTCTGTGCATCACGCATGTATAAGACCACGTCTTTTATATGCTCTATTGTCAGCAAAATATTGTCCCTATCCATAGTTATTTTCCGACAGGGAATCTGACCATGCAGCGGGAGCACTGCACATCCATGCCGAAGCAACGGCTGGTCGCAATATAATGCCCTAGTGTGTGACTATATCTTATAGGGTAACCTCCTGCTTTCTATCAGCAGGTTCCTTCAGGACGGCCGTATCCGGAGACGGTAGTGCCACCTTTTCTGATAAGCGTGTAAACGCTGTATCTACCCTATGGGGTGTTTCACCGCGTGACCTATCCTCTTGCGGGAAAGGGTACGCTGCCAATAACCATTTTGAAATTATCAATTTCTTATCGGGAGAAGACCACGCTTCCTCACACACCTCATTTAATTTCTCAGATGCAGGAAAAACTACTAACAGTTTTCTCTCACCAAACACAATACCCTTTTTATGTGGTATCTGGGGTATAATCATAAATGTGTAATACATTTTCATTGCCTCAATCATGTAACGGGTGGACCTATTTGGAGGGTACACTAGTCTCATTGTCGTCGACACTGGAGTCGGCATCCGTGTCGACATCTGTGTCTGCTATCTGAGATAGCGGGCGTTTTTAGAGCCCCCCATGACATTTGAGACGTTGGAACAGGCACAAGCTGAGTAGCCGGCTGTTCTGTGTCGTCGACCTTTTATGTAAGGAGTTGACACATTCACGTAATCCTTCCATAAATTCAACCACACCGGTGTCGACCCCGCAGGGGGTGACAACATATTTACAGGCATTCGCTCCGCCTCCACCTCATTATCCTCCACATACATGTCGACACAGCCGTACCGACACACAGCCCACACACAGGGAATGCTCTGATAGAGGACAGGACCCCACAAAGCCCTTTGGGGAGACAGAGGGAGAGTATGCCAGCACACACCAGGGCGATATATATTACAGGGATAGCACCTATAAAAAAGTGTTTTCCCTTATAGCTGCATATATTGTATACTGCGCCTAATTTGTGCCCCCCCTCTCTTTTTTAACCCTTTCTGTAGTGTAGTTACTGCAGGGGAGAGCCAGGGAGCTTCCCTCCAACGGAGCTGTGAGGGAAAAATGGCGCCAGTGTGCTGAGGGAGATAGCTCCGCCCCTTTTTCGCTGACTTTTCTCCCGCATTTTTATGTATTCTGGCAGGGGTTAATGTACATCCATATAGCCCTGGGGGTTATATGTGATGTATTTTTGCCAGCCAAGGTGTTAATATTGCTTCTCAGGGCGCCCCCCCCCAGCGCCCTGCACCCATCAGTGACCGCAGTGTGAGGTGTGCATGAGGAGCAATGGCGCACAGCTGCAGTGCTGTGCGCTACCTTGATGAAGACTGATGTCTTCTGCCGCCGATTTTCCGGACCTCTTCTTGCTTCTGGCTCTGTAAGGGGGCCGGCGGCGCGGCTCTGGGACCGGACTCCGAGGCTGGGCCTGTGTTCGATCCCTCTGGAGCTAATGGTGTCCAGTAGCCTAAGAAGCCCAAGCTGGCTGCAAGCAGGCAGGTTCGCTTCTTCTCCCCTTAGTCCCTCGATGCAGTGAGCCTGTTGCCAGCAGGTCTCACTGAAAATAAAAAACCTAAAACTAACTTTTTTCTAAGAAGCTCAGGAGAGCCCCCTAGATTGCACCCATCTCGGCCGGGCACAAAAATCTAACTGAGGCTTGGAGGAGGGTCATAGGGGGAGGAGCCAGTGCACACCAGGTAGTCCTAAAGCTTTCTTTAGTTGTGCCCAGTCTCCTGCGGAGCCGCTATTCCCCATGGTCCTTACGGAGTTCCCAGCATCCACTAGGACGTCAGAGAAATATAGTGATACCTCCAGTATAATAGAAATATATAGTAATGCCTCCAGTATAATAGAAATATATAGTGATACCTCCAGTATAATAGAAATATATAGTAATGCCTCCAGTATAATAGAAATATATAGTAATGCCTCCAGTATAATAGAAATATATAGTGATACCTCCAGTATAATAGAAATATATAGTGATACCTCCAGTATAATAGAAATATATAGTAATGCCTCCAGTATAATAGAAATATATAGTGATACCTCCAGTATAATAGAAATATATAGTAATGCCTCCAGTATAATAGAAATATATAGTAATGCCTCCAGTATAATAGAAATATATAGTGATACCTCCAGTATAATAGAAATATATAGTACTACCTCCAGTATAATAGAAATATATAGTACTACCTCCAGTATAATAGAAATATATAGTGATACCTCCAGTATAATAGAAATATATAGTAATGTCTCCAGTATAATAGAAATATATAGTGATACCTCCAGTATAATAGAAATATATAGTAATGTCTCCAGTATAATAGAAATATATAGTAATGCCTCCAGTATAATAGAAATATATAGTGATACCTCCAGTATAATAGAAATATATAGTACTACCTCCAGTATAATAGAAATATATAGTACTACCTCCAGTATAATAGAAATATATAGTGATAACTCCAGTATAATAGAAATATATAGTGATACCTCCAGTATAATAGAAATATATAGTAATGTCTCAAGTATAATAGAAATATATAGTGATACCTCCAGTATAATAGAAATATATAGTGATACCTCCAGTATAATAGAAATATATAGTAATGTCTCCAGTATAATAGAAATATATAGTGATACCTCCAGTATAATAGAAATATATAGTGATGCCTCCAGTATAATAGAAATATATAGTGATACCGCCAGTATAATAGAAATATATAGTGATACCTCCAGTATAATAGAAATATATAGTAATGTCTCCAGTATAATAGAAATATATAGTAATACCTCCAGTATAATAGAAATATATAGTAATGCCTCCAGTATAATAGAAATATATAGTGATACCTCCAGTATAATAGAAATATATAGTAATGCCTCCAGTATAATAGAAATATATAGTGATACCTCCAGTATAATAGAAATATATAGTAATGCCTCCAGTATAATAGAAATATATAGTGATACCTCCAGTATAATAGAAATATATAGTAATGTCTCAAGTATAATAGAAATATATAGTGATACCTCCAGTATAATAGAAATATATAGTGATACCTCCAGTATAATAGAAATATATAGTGATACCTCCAGTATAATAGAAATATATAGTGATGCCTCCAGTATAATAGAAATATATAGTGATACCTCCAGTATAATAGAAATATATAGTAATGTCTCCAGTATAATAGAAATATATAGTGATACCTCCAGTATAATAGAAATATATAGTAATGCCTCCAGTATAATAGAAATATATAGTAATGCCTCCAGTATAATAGAAATATATAGTAATGCCTCCAGTATAATGGAAATATATAGTGATACCTCCAGTATAATAGAAATATATAGTACTACCTCCAGTATAATAGAAATATATAGTACTACCTCCAGTATAATAGAAATATATAGTGATACCTCCAGTATAATAGAAATATATAGTAATGTCTCCAGTATAATAGAAATATATAGTGATACCTCCAGTATAATAGAAATATATAGTGATACCTCCAGTATAATAGAAATATATAGTAATACCTCCAGTATAATAGAAATATATAGTAATGCCTCCAGTATAATAGAAATATATAGTAATGCCTCCAGTATAATAGAAATATATAGTGATACCTCCAGTATAATAGAAATATATAGTGATACCTCCAGTATAATAGAAATATATAGTGATACCTCCAGTATAATAGAAATATATAGTGATACCTCCAGTATAATAGAAATATATAGTGATACCTCCAGTATAATAGAAATATATAGTGATACCTCCAGTATAATAGAAATATATAGTAATGTCTCCAGTGTAATAGAAATATATAGTGATACCTCCAGTATAATAGAAATATATAGTAATGTCTCAAGTATAATAGAAATATATAGTGATACCTCCAGTATAATAGAAATATATAGTGATACCTCCAGTATAATAGAAATATATAGTAATGTCTCCAGTATAATAGAAATATATAGTGATACCTCCAGTATAATAGAAATATATAGTGATGCCTCCAGTATAATAGAAATATATAGTGATACCTCCAGTATAATAGAAATATATAGTAATGCCCCCAATTTAATATCTTTAATGCCTTCATTATAACAGGAAAATAGAGCGACTGTCGCACTCCCAGTAACCATGACAAAGTGGGAGGAGCCGTCATGCTGCCAAGCACCATGGGCCCTCATTCCGAGGTAATCGCTCGCTAGCTACTTTTAGCAGCCGTGCAAACGTCCACGGGGGAGTGTATTTCGCTTTGCAAGTGTGTGAACGCCTGTGCAGCCGAGCTCTGCAAAAACAGTTTTGTGCAGTTTCTGAGTAGCTCTGGACTTACTCAGCCCTTGCGATCACTTCAGTCTTTTTGGTCCCGGAATTGACATCAGATACCTGCCCTGCAAACGCTTGTACACCCCTGTGTTTTTGAAAACACTCCCAGAAAACGGTCAGTTGCCACCCACAAATGCCTTCTTCCTGTCAATCTCCTTGCGATCGGCTGTGCGAACGGATTCTTTGTTAAACCCATCGCCCAGCAACGAACCTCTTTGTACCTGTACGATGCGCCTGCGCATTGCGGTGCATACGCATGCGCAGTAGTGACCTGATCACTGCGCTGTGAAAAATGGCAGCAAGTGATCAACTCGGAATGACCCCCATGGTCTTGTTGCTTTGTGGCACATTATAATTGTGGTAATTGGTACCTGCTGCCAAATTCATAAGGGTACTCCGTACCCGAGCGTACCCGCATACTTGCACCGCTGACGTGCGCACACAGTACCACTAACACGTTTTTTAAATATATATATATATATATATATATATATACATATATATATATTTATTATAAAATAGCAAAGTGTCAGGCAGTGGCATCCTGCAGTCTGTGCAGCCAAACAGAGCCCACGCAGGACTCCCCATTCAGCTCTGCCCCACCCCCTGTGCACAACGTCATGATGTTACGCACTTAGTGGGTGGAGCCACATAGATCTCATTTAAGCCTTGTTACGGCTAGGACAGTGACACATGTTGCCTAATACGACGCTGCGTAGCTATGGGGCTAATGCAGAGTTGGTCAAAAAGTTGGTAGAGATTATTGTAAAAAATAAAAGATCATGCATACATAGTGTATTCTCACACATAGCGAGATGTTCTCCCGTCGGCAACAGTAGCAGAAGCATCTGCGTACCCCAGGCAACATCACAGTTGAGTTTGTGTTGTAAAGCATTTATTATATCTGTAACATACATGTTTGTTGTTAGACCACAGTAACATAAAAGAAATACTCTCTAGTACGGCAGGAACAGCGCACGGCTTTAGTGATTTGAAAAGAAACAACTAGTTTCAATACAACATGTGTATGTTCCCTGCAGAATGTGCGCTGTTAATAATGTTCAGTCTATTAAATGACTGCAAAATCAGAACATTTTTCAGTGTGACGTCCCTTTATGTAATAAATGTGTCCCTTATTAGTAGTGAGCCTGTAGCTATAATGTGACTGACAGCAGGGCCGAAACTAGGGTTTCTGTCACCCGGGGAAAGGCAGTCATTTGGCGCCTCTCCCCCCTCCCAATATACAGAAATACATCCTCCCGTACATCAATACACAGTACGGTACATACAGTATATACTAGAGATGAGCGCCTGAAATTTTTCGGGTTTTGTGTTTTGGTTTTGGGTTCGGTTCCGCGGCCGTGTTTTGGGTTCGAACGCGTTTTGGCAAAACCTCACCGAATTATTTTTGTCGGATTCGGGTGTGTTTTGGATTCGGGTGTTTTTTTCCAAAAACACTAAAAAACAGCTTAAATCATAGAATTTGGGGGTCATTTTGATCCCAAAGTATTATTAACCTCAAAAACCATAATTTACACTCATTTTCAGTCTATTCTGAATACCTCACACCTCACAATATTATTTTTAGTCCTAAAATTTGCACCGAGGTCGCTGTGTGAGTAAGATAAGCGACCCTAGTGGCCGACACAAACACCGGGCCCATCTAGGAGTGGCACTGCAGTGTCACGCAGGATGTCCCTTCCAAAAAACCCTCCCCAAACAGCACATGACGCAAAGAAAAAAAGAGGCGCAATGAGGTAGCTGTGTGAGTAAGATTAGCGACCCTAGTGGCCGACACAAACACCGGGCCCATCTAGGAGTGGCACTGCAGTGTCACGCAGGATGGCCCTTCCAAAAAACCCTCCCCAAACAGCACATGACGCAAAGAAAAAAAGAGGCGCAATGAGGTAGCTGACTGTGTGAGTAAGATTAGCGACCCTAGTGGCCGACACAAACACCGGGCCCATCTAGGAGTGGCACTGCAGTGTCACGCAGGATGTCCCTTCCAAAAAACCCTCCCCAAACAGCACATGACGCAAAGAAAAAAAGAGGCGCAATGAGGTAGCTGTGTGAGTAAGATTAGCGACCCTAGTGGCCGACACAAACACCGGGCCCATCTAGGAGTGGCACTGCAGTGTCACGCAGGATGTCCCTTCCAAAAAACCCTCCCCAAACAGCACATGACGCAAAGAAAAAAAGAGGCTTTTTACTGATATTTGGTGTTTTGGATTTGACATGCTCTGTACTATGACATTGGGCATCGGCCTTGGCAGACGACGTTGCTGGCATTTCATTGTCTCGGCCATGACTAGTGGCAGCAGCTTCAGCACGAGGTGGAAGTGGATCTTGATCTTTCCCTAATTTTGGAACCTCAACATTTTTGTTCTCCATATTTTAATAGGCACAACTAAAAGGCACCTCAGGTAAACAATGGAGATGGATGGATTGGATACTAGTATACAATTATGGACGGGCTGCCGAGTGCCGACACAGAGGTAGCCACAGCCGTGAACTACCGCACTGTACTGTGTCTGCTGCTAATATATAGACTGGTTGATAAAGAGATAGTATACTCGTAACTAGTATGTATGTATAAAGAAAGAAAAAAAAACCACGGTTAGGTGGTATATACAATTATGGACGGGCTGCCGAGTGCCGACACAGAGGTAGCCACAGCCGTGAACTACCGCACTGTACTGTGTCTGCTGCTAATATATAGACTGGTTGATAAAGAGATAGTATACTCGTAACTAGTATGTATGTATAAAGAAAGAAAAAAAAACCACGGTTAGGTCACTGGTATATACAATTATGGACGGGCTGCCGAGTGCCGACACAGAGGTAGCCACAGCCGTGAACTACCGCACTGTACTGTGTCTGCTGCTAATATATAGACTGGTTGATAAAGAGATAGTATACTCGTAACTAGTATGTATGTATAAAGAAAGAAAAAAAAACCACGGTTAGGTCACTGGTATATACAATTATGGACGGGCTGCCGAGTGCCGACACAGAGGTAGCCACAGCCGTGAACTACCGCACTGTACTGTGTCTGCTGCTAATATATAGACTGGTTGATAAAGAGATAGTATACTCGTAACTAGTATGTATGTATAAAGAAAGAAAAAAAAACCACGGTTAGGTGGTATATACAATTATGGACGGGCTGCCGAGTGCCGACACAGAGGTAGCCACAGCCGTGAACTACCGCACTGTACTGTGTCTGCTGCTAATATATAGACTGGTTGATAAAGAGATAGTATACTCGTAACTAGTATGTATGTATAAAGAAAGAAAAAAAAACCACGGTTAGGTCACTGGTATATACAATTATGGACGGGCTGCCGAGTGCCGACACAGAGGTAGCCACAGCCGTGAACTACCGCACTGTACTGTGTCTGCTGCTAATATATAGACTGGTTGATAAAGAGATAGTATACTCGTAACTAGTATGTATGTATAAAGAAAGAAAAAAAAACCACGGTTAGGTCACTGGTATATACAATTATGGACGGGCTGCCGAGTGCCGACACAGAGGTAGCCACAGCCGTGAACTACCGCACTGTACTGTGTCTGCTGCTAATATATAGACTGGTTGATAAAGAGATAGTATACTCGTAACTAGTATGTATGTATAAAGAAAGAAAAAAAAACCACGGTTAGGTGGTATATACAATTATGGACGGGCTGCCGAGTGCCGACACAGAGGTAGCCACAGCCGTGAACTACCGCACTGTACTGTGTCTGCTGCTAATATATAGACTGGTTGATAAAGAGATAGTATACTCGTAACTAGTATGTATGTATAAAGAAAGAAAAAAAAACCACGGTTAGGTGGTATATACAATTATGGACGGGCTGCCGAGTGCCGACACAGAGGTAGCCACAGCCGTGAACTACCGCACTGTACTGTGTCTGCTGCTAATATATAGACTGGTTGATAAAGAGATAGTATACTCGTAACTAGTATGTATGTATAAAGAAAGAAAAAAAAACCACGGTTAGGTCACTGGTATATACAATTATGGACGGGCTGCCGAGTGCCGACACAGAGGTAGCCACAGCCGTGAACTACCGCACTGTACTGTGTCTGCTGCTAATATAGACTGGTTGATAAAGAGATAGTATACTACTAATATTATATACTGGTGGTCAGGTCACTGGTCACTAGTCACACTGGCAGTGGCACTCCTGCAGCAAAAGTGTGCACTGTTTAATTTTAATATAATATTATGTACTCCTGGCTCCTGCTATAACCTATAACTGGCACTGCAGTAGTGCTCCCCAGTCTCCCCCACAATTATAAGCTGTGTGAGCTGAGCAGTCAGACAGATATATAATATATATAGATGATGCAGCACACTGGCCTGAGCCTGAGCAGTGCACACAGATATGGGCCCTCATTCCGAGTTGTTCGCTCGGAGATTTTCATCGCATCGCAGTGAGAATTCTCTTAGTGCGCATGCGCAATGTTCGCACTGCGACTGCGCCAAGTAACTTTACTATGAAGAAAGTAAGTTTACTCACGGCTTTTTCTTCGCTCCGACGTTCGCATTGTGATTGACAGGAAATGGGTGTTACTGGGCGGATGCACGGCGTTTTAGGGGCGTGTGGCTGGAAACGCTACCGTTTCCGGAGAAAACGCAGGAGTGGCCGGGGAAACGGTGGGTGTGCCTGGCCGAACGCTGGGTGTGTTTATGACGTCAGCCAGGACCGAAAAGCACTGAACTGATCGCACAGGCAGAGTAAGTCTGAAGCTACTCAAAAACTGCTAACTCGTTTGTAATCGCAATATTGCGCATACATCGGTCGCACATTTAAGAAGCTAAGATTCACTCCCAGTAGGCGGCGGCTTAGCGTGTGTAACTCTGCTACATTCGCCTTGCGAGCGATCAACTCGGAATGAGGGCCATGGTATGTATGTGACTGAGTCACTGTGTGCTGTGTATCGCTTTTTTCAGGCAGAGAACGGATTATAAATAAAAGTGGTGGTCACTGGTCACTATCAGCAAAACTCTGCACTGTACACTACTGAGTACTCCTAATGCTCCCCAAAATTAGTAAATCAAGTGTCTAAACGGAGAGGACGCCAGCCACGTCCTCTCCCTATCAATCTCAATGCACGTGTGAAAATGGCGGCGACGCGCGGCTCCTTATATAGAATCCGAGTCTCGCGATAGAATCCGAGCCTCGCGAGAATCCGACAGCGTCATGATGACGTTCGGGCGCGCTCGGGTTAACCGAGCAAGGCGGGAAGATCCGAGTCGCTCGGACCCGTGAAAAAAAACATGAAGTTCTGGCGGGTTCGGATTCAGAGAAACCGAACCCGCTCATCTCTAGTATATACACAGCCCCTGAATATACACATGCCCCAATATACTGTGATTATACACCCCTCCTATACTGTACATACAAATTAAGTACCCATACCGGGTACTCCAGCATACACACACAACACCGGGTTATGCTGCACTGCTTCAGTATACACACACTGGGTTGCACTGCACTTCCTCCAGCACACACACTGGGTTACACTGAACTGCTCCAACACAAACACACAGGGTTACACTGCAATGCTCCAGCACCCACCCACACACAGCGTTACACTGCATTGCCCTAGCACACACATGCTGGGTTACACTGCACTGTTCCAACACACATACACACAGGGTTACACTGCACTGCTCCAGCACACACCCACACACAGGGTTACACTGCACTGCTCTAGCACACACATGCTGGGTTACACTGCACTGCTCTAGCAGACACATGCTGGGTTACACTGCACTGTTCCAACACAAACACACAGGGTTACACTGCAATGCTCCAGCACCCACCCACACACAGCGTTACACTGCATTGCCCTAGCACACACATGCTGGGTTACACTGCACTGTTCCAACACACATACACACAGGGTTACACTGCACTGCTCCAGCACACACCCACACACAGGGTTACACTGCACTGCTCTAGCACACACATGCTGGGTTACACTGCACTGCTCTAGCAGACACATGCTGGGTTACACTGCACTGTTCCAACACACATACACACAGGGTTACACTGCACTGCTCCAGCACACACCCACACACAGGGTTACACTGCACTGCTCTAGCACACACATGCTGGGTTACACTGCACTGCTCTAGCAGATACATGCTGGGTTACACTGCACTGTTCCAACACACATACACACAGGGTTACACTGCACTGCTCCAGTACACCCACACACAGAGTTACTCTGCACTGCTCCAGCAGACACACACAGTAGGTTACACTGCAATTCTCCAGCACACACACATGCACTATGTTACACTGGCCTGCTCCAGCACGCACACACACACACACACACACACACACACACACACACTGGACTGCTCCAGTACACACAGAGGGTTACACTGCACTGACACACACTGGGTTATACTAAACTGCTCTAGCACACACGCACTCATACACGGTTACACTGCACTGCTCCAGTACAAACACAGGGTTACACTGCACTGCTCCAGCAGACACACACCGGGTTACACTAAACTGCTCCAGCACATGTGCGCGCACACACACACACACACACACACACACACACACACACACACACACACAGGATTACACTTCCACTCCAACACACATACACACAGGGTTACACTGCGCTGCTCAAACACATACAAACAGGGTTACACTGAACTGCTCCAGCACACGCACAGGGTTACACTGCACTGCTCCAACACACATACACACAGGATTACACTGCACTGCTCTAACACACACACACACACGCACACACGCACACACACACACACACACACACACACACACACACACACACTTATACTGAACTGCTCCAGTAGACACACACTGGGTAACACTGAACTGCTCCAGCACATGCACACACAGGGTGACACTGCACTGCTCATTGCTCCAACACGCATACACACACACACACACACACACACACACACACACACACACACACACACACACGGTTACACTGAACTGCTCCAACACACATACACAAAGGGTTACACTGCACTGCTTCAACACACACACACACACACAAACACACACACACACACACACACACACACACACACACAGTAAAACTGTACTGCTCACACACACTAAGTTAAAGTACACTGCACACACACATATTGTACATATATAGCTGTCCGCCTGTCCCTACCTTTACACACTACTAGTGATGATCTGCAGTATCAGTCAGGGCCCCCTCCTCTCCGTTTTCTGAAGCACGCCATCACACACACACACACACACACACACACACACACACACACACACACACACACACACACACGGCTGGCAGATTAATATATGTGTGTGAAGTGGCGCCTCTGTGTTTCCAGGAAGCAGATCTACGGAGCGTCCTGACGCAGCGGAGCGGGATGGCGCCTCTTCAACCCTGCGCCGTCCTGCACTGCATGTTCCCGCTTACCGCCTCGCGCCAGCGCCCTCTCTCATTCTGCCCCCAGGTTGCGTGCCCCCCTAGCCCCCCCTAGTTGCGGCTGTGCTGACAGCTCCCCCTGTGTGCAGGATGTGACCCTCCTCTCCCTCCCCGGTTTCTGAGTGTCAGAGACTGTCACTTTCATTTCCCTATTCTGCCGCCAGCGATGGCGTCTGCTAAGAAATTGAATAAAACAATGATAGTCAGGATCTTATGGATATTATCCTTGACGAGTCAGACAATGAAGGACTAGTGTGTTTAGAACATCTTCTGAGTGAAAACTCAGCGTATATTACCTTGTTTGATATAGAGGCTCATACAGAATCCTCCATTATACCTAAATTTAAAAGGAAATCTCAGTTTTTCCCTCTAGAGCATAAGATCCCAGCGATCACCATCTTTTACAACAAAACTTTAAGTGACTTTAAAACTATCTGTCATAACTCCAGGAGGAAACAGTGTCACTGTCATGTCAATCAGAATGTATCTAAAACAGAGAGATTGGCCCTAAAGCAATTGAAGGATACTTAAGGGCCATATTCAAGGGGAGATGTGGCGGGAGATGTGTGCTGTGCGAGGGGGGACGGGGGGCCTGCTAGATTGAGCTTGCATGCAGGCTAATCTAGCACTAGCGATAGCGACCCCCGGGCCCAGCGGGTAAAATGAGTGACCTGCTAGATTGAGCCTGCATGCAGGATAATCTAGCATTAGCACCGCACAGGACCGCGCATCGCTATCACTGTGGGGGGTACACATGGAGACATCAGTGCTTAACTTCTAAGCAATTTAGTCAGTTTGCTTTGATTTTAAGCATGGATCTCTCCGTGAGTACCCCCCTTTACTCTCTGGTTGTCCAACCGGCTGATAACTGAGGTGGGATAATTGTTAGAGATGATTATATTATGGAGGCTAAAAGACAATTACAAGACACTTTTATACCCCATTGTGTGTGATCCCACCCTTATCAGTTGGAATACAAAGCTTTGTTGGATAGAGCAAGTATGGAGAGCGCAATATCCGAGGATGAATTCTATTTTTTGGATACGCACTCACCCTATCAATACTGTTTTTGATCACTTCCTAAAGTTCACAAGACACTCTTATCACCTCAGGGGCATCCCATTATTTCAGGTATTGGTTCCCTCACATATAATTTATCACACTTTGTTGATGCACACCTACAAAATCATGTTGTCAATTTACAGTCATATATTAAATATACGAAACATATCTTAAGGGCCCAATACACTTGTCCGACCTCAAGTTGGAGGTGATGGCAGGAGATCACCCCGGCAGACTCCTGGGGGGCAGGATCGCCCAGGATATATCGGATGCTGTTCTTTTGCATCCAATGTATCCTGGGCAATCCCAGCCATGCCCCCAGGTTGGACCAGATTGAATGTGCAGCACATTCAATCTGGAGGATTCGATGCTCACGGGAATGCGCATCGGATCGGATTGGCCAAGAGACTCCTCAGAAATGCCCCGATTTCACCCAATATATCGGTCCGAATGCCCGAATTGGGCTGAAATTGGGCATTATCGCTCTAGTGTATGGGGCCCTTTACAGAAAACATTGGGAATGCGCTGGACTAAAGGGTGGGGTTTTCTGACCCTTGATGTCCAGGCGCTTTACACCAACATACCACATCAAGCTGGGATAGATGCAGTCAATCACTATCTCAATCTAGATACCAAACTGACGAGTAGGCAACGTGATTTTATTACACAATTGATTTGGTTTATACTCACAATTATTATTTACAGGCACTGGGAACGGCCATGGGGACCATGTTTGCACCCAGTTTTGTGAATCTCCATATGGGACACTTTGAGGAGGAGTATTTGTGGAGCGGCCCATTTAGAGAAAGCCTGATCCTCTATGGCCGTTTTATAGATAATTTGTAATTTTGGAAGCGGTTCTGCACGAGCACTCGATTTTATTAATTATCTAATTACTAATACATTTAACCTGACATTTACTTTTGAGTGGAAACAATTAGTTTTCTGTATGTGACGTTCTCAGTACAAGATGATATTACTGTCTCTTCCAACTACACTAAACCAGTAGGAACTAGTGATCCAATTTCTTGCACCCACAGTATATTTTATAATATAATTATAACTATATAAGAGAGCGCAAGGTGCTGAATGGATAAATACAATTTATTAAAATTATTTAAAAAATATTACAATCAATAAACAAGATGGAAATTGGACGCCACCATTAATGAGATTGAGATTGATATCTCCAAGCCAACGTACTGCTTCACTTTTCAACCCCCACATATACAACTAGAAGCTCACCGCAGATGTTGATGAACAGAAGCCGTGTCCTGTAGCACTCAGGAAACCAGGCAGTGCAAAAGCAGCGGTATGGAGACGATGGCAGGTCTCAGATGTCTGCAGCACCGCAGGTGTGGAGACGATGGCAGGTCTCAAATATCTGCAGCACTGCGACTGTGATGATGGAAAAAAGCTGTATCCTGTAGCACTCAGGAGTCCAGGCGGTGCGGGAGTAACAGTGTGGAGACAATGGCAGGTCTCAGGTGTGGTAGTGAAAGGACGTTGACAGGTCCCGGGGGGGGGGAGCAGATGCGGCTGTAGGTGGCGGAGATGGTTGACAGTCAGCCCAGTAACAATAGTAGAGATGGTCAGGACCAAAAAGTAGTAGCTCCAGCCCTAATTAACGCGTTTCTCCGACTTAAGGGCAGTCGGTTTCATCAGAATAATTCCATTTAAAACCTACCTTTTCCAGTACAATTTATACGGAGGCATTCTAATCCACGGTGGACTTTGTTCTCTAAACAGAGTTTGAAGGGAGACGTCTCTTCATTAATACTCTTTATTATTTCCACTAATATCAATTGGATACTCCATGCTTCACAAAAGATGGGACATTCTTATTAATCACTAGGGATGGTCAGCTGATCTTATGCTCCATAATTAGCCAACATCTTTTTTGATTGTAATATTTTTTAAATCATTTTAATAAATTGTATTTATCCATTCAGCACCTTGCGCTCTCTTATATAGTTATAATTATATTATAAAATATACTGTGTTTTTAGGTGTTGCAGACACCTTATATGGGAGCTGCAGTTTACGTACCATTTTATTAGTGTGAACACATCTATTGTTTCTAATTTATTATAGCGCCTGTATTGATTTTGCTTCAATAGTAACATCAAATTTAGTTGTTATCTTGCACCCACACACTGCATAGATCTGCTCAGCTGCAATGCTGATCATTTTTTCACAAAGTACAAGGTGTCACAACTGAGGGCTGGAGACCGTGTCTGGGATCCTCAGTTGTAGGGGCTGACGGGTACTTAAATTTAGGAGGAGCTATGTGACTCCTGGACATGCGTATGACAGCAGCAAAGAATGCCCAAGGGCGTGACCACGACAACTGGGAATTCCTTAAGTGCTTTTATTAAATAAAAAGTCAAATAACGTGCAAAAGAATAATAGAAAGTCACACGTAATAATTAGGTGCACAATTGGTAAAGACCAGTAACCTGGAATATGGAGGAAAGTTCTGTAGACAATAAATGAAGCTGGGGTTCGCTGGAAGATGAGTAATGAAGCTGGAGTTCGCTGGAAGATGAGTGATGAAGCTGGAGTGCGCTGGTAACTGAGGAATGAAGGATGGTGACTAAAAAGCAAAAGTTCAAACACAGGAATCAAAAGTAGACTGTAGAGGGTTAACCACTGGAGAGTCGGGTTACACTGCAGAGTATAATCACCAGGGAAGTCAGGCTGAACTGCAGAATGGAATTGCAGGAGAAAGTCTGTAGTGAAGCTTGTATGCTGGAATCACTGATGACAATGAAAGCACTGACAATCTTTTGGGAGCTGGGACAGGATATTTATACCTCCTGCATAGCAGGGATTGGTCTTGCAATTATGACAAGGCTCCAGCACCGTGGATAGGAGGAATAATGACATGTGATTGGAGTTTAACATGGCTGCGCCCATGAACACACAAAGAAGGGGAATTAAGTACTATAGGAAAGGTGTAACAATGGCGATGTAGGCCGCAGTAGCAGAATCACATGCGCCCAGCGGCGCACGGCGGTCAGCGAGACAGGAGCGGCAGCAGAGGCCCATGGAGGACGTGCATCCAGAAGGGAGAATGGTGTCTCAGCACCCGGATCGTTACACAAGGTATGCATCAAATATAATTCTCTAGCTTGGAATTCTATAGCTTTCTGTGTAAGGGCAGATAGCTCAATGAATAGATTGTCTTAATGTAACGCGATAGGCAAGGGGTTAGAATCCCAGGTATGTCAGCATCTTGCAATGTAATAGAGGACAGTGTGACTGAATAACAACGAGCTCTCAAATTAAGTTTATGATTATTGTATTAGTATTAGTGACAGAAGGGGTCAGGGTAGGAGACAGGGGTGGTCAGGAGATGCTGGTCTTCAAAAAGGGGGGAAGCTGCAAGTGAAAGTAATTAAAACAGTTAATTGACAAGTGACGTCAACAGCGCCCCCTACCCTGAAATGCTATGTGCGGTGACCCTTCTGCACACACCTACTTATGGCACTGACAGTTACAGTTTAAAAAACTCTACTATGGCAGGAACAGTGCATTGTATGTGGGATTTAACACAACAAATTGTTTCAAAACAAAATGTGGATATACCCTTCAAAATGTGCAGTCAGTAATGGTTAGTTTACTAAATGACTGCAAAATCAGAACGTGTTTCAGCGTGATGTCTCTTTATGTATTATTTGTGTCTAGAGTGTAACTGACCCTGTAGCTAAAATCTGAGTGACAGCTCAGCCTCGCCCTGTGTGCAGAATGTGACCACACTGGTATCTGAGCATCAGAGACTCTTACTGTCATTTCCCTTTTCTGCTGTCAGTGATGGCGTCTGCTGATCTGAGACGGGAGCTGGACTGTTCCATCTGCCTGAGCATTTATACAGATCCTGTAACCCTGAGATGTGGCCACAACTTTTGCCGGGTCTGTATTGATCGTATGTTGGATACACAGGAGCAATGGAAAGAAGCTTATAACTGTCCTGAATGCAGAGGACAGTTCAGAAGACGTCCTGTACTGCAGAGGAATATAACACTGTGTAACATAGCGGAGAGTTTCCTGTCTACTCGGCCAGATCAGGAGGAGACTGGGATCTTCTGCACTTACTGTGTGGACTCTCCTATACCTGCCGCTAAATCCTGTCTGATGTGTGAGGCTTCTCTGTGTGATAAACACCTGAGAGTACACAGCAAGTCAGCAGAACACATCTTATGTGATTCCACCACTTCCCTGGGGAACAGGAAATGCTCTGTACATAAGGAGCTCTTCAGATATTACTGCACTGAGGACGCTGCCTGTATCTGTCCTGCAGGCTGGATGGAGAACATCAGGGGCACCATGTGGAGATGCTGGCTGAGGCCTCTGAGAAGAAGAAGGAGAACCTGAGGAATGTTCTGCAGAAACTGACCACAAATAGAGCGGAGACTGAGAAAAGAGTCCAGAGTCTGCAAGAGTGCAGGAGAGGAGATCAGGGAAAAGCAACTGGTGTAACAGAGACAGTCACTGCCCTGTTTAGAGACATCAGGAGACAGCTGGAAGACCTGGAGAAGAGAGTTCTGAGTGAGATCTCCAGGCAGGAACAGCGCGTTTCACTCTCAGTCTCTGATCTGATCCAGCAGCTGGAAATAAAGAAGGACGAGCTGTCCGGGAAGATGCATCACATTGAGGAGCTGTGTAACATGTCTGATCCAGTGACTGTCTTACAGGAACCAGACACAGGTGACTTGTGTGATACTGAGGACACAGAGACACATGATAACCAGGTCCATGGTGCAGGAGATCTGGATGTGGGTCTCATCTCAGGGACATTACACACATTATCTGATATAATAACAGGTATAAATATAGGGATCTATGTGCAGGAGGCTACAGACCTATTACTGGATGTAACCACAGCTGGTTATTATTTACAGATATCAGGTGACAGGAAAACTGCATCCAGGTCAAATATAAATCAGAATCACCCGGTAACACCAGAGAGATTTCAGTATAATCAGGTAATGAGCACCAGGGGATTCTTCTCAGGGCGACATTACTGGGAGGTGGATGTCAGTAAGTCATATAACTGGAAAGTAGGGATATGTTATATCACTATAGGAAGGAGAGGATGGCAGTCACACATTGGGGATAATAACATGTCCTGGTGTTTGCGTAGGTGTAAGAATCAGTACTCAGTGATACATGACAGTAGAGAGATCCAGTTACCTGACAATATCCGCTGTGACAGAGTGAGGGTATATCTGGATTATGAGGCAGGTCAGTTGTCCTTATATTCTCTGTGTGACCCCATCAGACACTTACACACCTACACTGCCGCCCTCACTGAGCCCCTCCATGCTGCATTATGGGTAGGGGCCGGGTGTATGACTGTATCTGGGGCAGTTAGGAGCTGGGAGAAATTACCATAAGATATTTACCCAGAGACTGATGACATCACAGGGAGGGGAATCTGATTGGTGGAGCAGTCAGCCTAGGGCTGGCCATTGAAGGTGATGAATTTTGAGTTTTATTGTAAAATGTTATCTTTGCTGGTCTAATGGGCAATGACACTAAGGGGTTCATTTATCATTAAAAATGTGGGGCTTATTCGCCAAAAACATTCGTTTTCAGGGGGTAACCACATATATTTAGTATCACTAGCATGTATCCTAGAGGGACCGCAGTAGATATATCTGATACCTGCTGTGATCCCTCCATCCATAACTGCAGCCTGTGCCGTGGGCGCTCCGTAATACATTTGCTCAGTGTAATCTAATACTGCAATGCAAGTCTGGGTACTAATATTACTCCCAGATCGCATTACATATAGACATACAGTTTCCAATAGCTATTTTATTCTGATCTACATGCATAATTAGCAAAATTATATTTGCAAAATAATGTGAAAAAGGGTGTTTTCACACCCTTTTGACATTATTTTAGTATCACCTGAATGGACTGATGGGCAATTGGAGGAGAATTCATAAATTCTCCGATAAACCCTTAAATTTGCATATTTTTTTAATAACCAGATCACATTTCCCACACTTATAATGGGAAATGTGATCTGCCCAATTTTACTAAAATTAAATTGTACAAAAATACCGGATGGAGCCCTGTGATAATAACGTTATCTTCAGATAGTGTTATTAGGGCTTCCCTCTGGTTCCCCTACTCCTACACAGCCTTCTCTGCCTGCAGGCAGTGAAGGCTGAGCTCAGATTCGGCCCCTGTGATCAGACATGTGCATCTGATAGACCACAGGCTGATCCCTGTGTATAAAAACTAAAAAACCCACTTACCTGCACTCAGTGATCTGTTCCTGTGCTGCTGCTGTGACCCTGTCATCTGATCAGTAAAGTGCTGGCATCTTAGCTTACTTTACAGATCACAGGGGTCACAGCAGCAGCACGAGACCAGAGCTCACCGATCACCATTTCTGGGTTCAGGTAAGTCCTCTTAGAGTACCATCATGGTGGAGTTAAGTGGGTGGTGTTTAGCCGGCAGTCAGGGGCGGTTCTAGCCCTTGAGGCGCCCTGGGCAAAAATTGGGGCGTGTCATCATACAGGGCGTGGCCAGTTGCGCCCCATTTGTGCCCCCTGTAGCGCCCCTGAAAGAAAAAAATACAAATAATACTTACAATCCCCGCACCTGATTCCCAACCGCTGCAGACCTCCGACGGCGCTGCTCCTCTCCTCGGATCTATGGGAGAGACGTCATGACGTCTCTCCCATAGCACAGCATAGACAGACACTAGAGGTCAATTAAGACCCCTAGCATCTGTGTCAGCGTAGTGTCTAGTTCCCTTCACAGCGGGGGTCCAGCGCGGGAGGCACAGTAGCGGATCTTGCCATGGTGCGGTGCCCTGCGGATGGCGCCGGCGCCCTCCGGAAGGCGGCACCCTGGGCAAAAGTCCTGCTTGCCCATGGCAAGATCCGCTACTGCCGGCAGTGACGGCAAATACCCTGGGAGTCGCAAGTTCTGTCCCTGCATGCGATAATTGATACAGCGTCGCAGATTTGGGCAAATATATCACATCCCATCTATATCTGAGATGCGGATTGTGATTAGAGATGAGCGTGTTCGGTTTTACTCAGTTTTACTCGGTTCTCAAAACGGCATCTTATTGGCTCACGGATGTCATGTGTTTTGGAAAGCCAATAAGAAAAATCAGAATAAAACCGAACTGGCTACGTTGGGTGGCGTGAATTTACCGTGCCCAGAAGACTACTCTTTAGCCGCTAACTATAGATATGCCCTTGACTGGGTGAGAGGTTCCTCTAGCTACACTAATATATCTCTGGAACAGCTTATGCTAACCCACGGTACTTTGTCTACCATATTACATTTTCCAGACCCCTCCACGCTGACATCCATCCACTCGAACCCCTTGCTGCTCGCTCCGTGCAAAGCATGGCAACATCTTCGAAAACGCATAGGGCTGACAACTACCTGCTCCCTATTCCAACCACTCCTGCATAACTCAGACTTTCAAGGCGGAGACACAGATGTAATTATCAAGACTTGGTACTCTCACGGTTTACGTTTAGTGTATCAATTCTTAAATGTCACTTGTACCGAAATGCTCACCTTGTCACAATTAAAACTTAAATTCCCGAACTTACATATACCACTGTAGCAAAAAGAGGAGAAGAACAAGCGCCTATGGTGCAATAAGTTTCATATGTGTTGGATGACACTGTAGTGATATATATAAATGCGTACCAGATGATTTCTTTAAACCACGTCAAATAGATAGATGTCAGTCAGGATATTTCTCGCTAGCAACACCATCTAAAAATCAGAGAAGACGGAATCGCCACATGGCGTAGTATTTCAGGGTAAATAATAATCTCCCCCAAATAAAACCTTATTAGGCGTACCAGATTTAGATGTATAATCAGCATGAACATCTAGTGATCGTGTGTCCAGAGATATTCCATCCAATCCAGTACACAAAGTAGTTGTAAAATCAGTCGAAAGACTTCCAACATGACCCTCTCCAGGAGGGACACAATGAGAGACAAGTCCAGAAGCAGAGCATTGTGTCCCTCCTGGAGAGGGTCATGTTGGAAGTCTTTCGACTGATTTTACAACTACTTTGTGTACTGGATTGGATGGAATATCTCTGGACACACGATCACTAGATGTTCATGCTGATTATACATCTAAATCTGGTACGCCTAATAAGGTTTTATTTGGGGGAGATTATTATTTACCCTGAAATACTACGCCATGTGGCGATTCCGTCTTCTCTGATTTTTAGATGGTGTTGCTAGCGAGAAATATCCTGACTGACATCTATCTATTTGACGTGGTTTAAAGAAATCATCTGGTACGCATTTATATATATCACTACAGTGTCATCCAACACATATAAAACTTATTGCACCATAGGCGCTTGTTCTTCTCCTCTTTTTGCTACAGAATCCATGCCATATACCTCTGGTATACTGAGGAACTGAGCTGCCGCCCTGAAGAGCGGAAGGTGCCCACTAAGACTTATTTAAGCCTATAAGACTGTGCTATTAGCCATTTTGAGGCTATTGTATCAGCAATTTTATACACGGAAAAAGATTCCACTTTGCGGTCGATCCCAGAAGAAGCGCACCAGTCTACACACATCTGTTTTTACATATACCACTATTCGCATATTTTCAAATCCGCAGCTTTGCAACACAATTGATAACACGCCTACGGCCAGCAGACTATAACTTTCCCCTGGACACCCAACTGCGCTTAAACCCTCACTCTTCCTATCCTACATCCTTTATTTATGCACACACCAGACGCCAGATTGACTTAGATTGTCAAACCTCGGCCTAGCTAAATGGTTGACCACTTTACCAGGCATCCCTTTACAGACCATAATACGCTGGCACTTGTTACTTAATAAATATTTGGTATCTTCTTCCTATGCTGAAATGTATTTAAAAATTTTACTCTGGGCATACTATACTCCCCGTCTCAGATATCTCACGGGCATCTCTGATAACTCCCATTGCTTCAAGTGCTCCTCATCTGATGCAGACATCATCCATTGCCTTTGGTCATGCCCTATAATACAACTATTTTGGAAAGATGTCTGTAACTACATTACAACGACTCTAAATATTCCTCTCACACCTACTTTACTCTGGGCTTTCTGGAATCAATATGATTCTGATTGTTGTTCAGTATCTACAGGCAATAAATTATTATTAGCTCAGATAGCGTCAGCTTCGGAAAAAGGCCATACTGTCTCAGTGGATACACAATACCCCTATACCCATAACTCTCTTACTTCCTAGACTGACGCATCTGTACCAAATGGACTGGATTGAATGCTCTCTTAGAGCGGAATCCAACTCTTCCAAGTTCTTTACAATATGGCTACCCTATGTTGTAACTCTGCCACAACCAACTCGTGATAGCATGCGTAAAGTAGTTAAATATACTACATGGTACAATACAGAGATACTTACGAGGGGATCACCACCCTTCTAACCTTAACTTTATTGTTTTCAGGAACACCCTCTTAAAGTAGCTTATTTACACTGTTAATGGCATCGCGAGACGACCGGTCCCTGCTATATGTTTGGTAATATCCGTAATCTTCTTTTATCATCATTCCCTTACTAATGTGATTGCTTTTGTGCAGATGTAATGTTATACATTCCTATACATCCTTAGTTTTGATATTGTCATGGATACTATTGTCGCTATACAGTTATCGTGTAAAATGTGTGTGCTACACCTGTATTTTTCTTTTTCCTAATAAACATATTTAAAAAAAAAAAATGAACTGGAGTTAATTCTGCCGTTACATCCGAACCTGCTCATCTCTAATTGTGATAAATATGCCCCCTAATCTTTTAGGAAATGTTACTTTACATATTAAAACTATATTTCCCCCTTGTTCCCCGCATATATCATTGTGTTTTGCTGTTTTTGTTTATTCACGTTCTATCATCATCGTCATCACTGTCCAGTGTGGTTACTAGCGGTTACTTCTGTTTCTTATGTCAGATCAGATGCGTCTTCTCTATGCTTCCCTTATTGTATACTTTATTGTATATTTTATGCTTTTATTATCTGTTCAGTGCTCTGAGTCCTATTGGAGAGAGCGCTGTATAAATAAAATGATCATTATTATATATATTGTGTGTCTGCACGCTATATATGTTACAGACGGTGTATTACCATGATGTCTTCCCTGTGTTACTAACCACAGATTGCATAAAGCGTTATTGCCTGTCAGAGTATCCACCTGCTGGTCTCTGTAGTTCTCCTTACACCATCCCTGATACTGGCCGCGATACACGCATACCATAGCATCATGTTATACAACGCTTCTGGATTGGCTCAGGACACAATTGTTGTAGTGACACTGTGCCTATATCTTAGTGTTATTCAGTGGAACATTGCTCTGTATTCAAAAGTAACACATAGTAACAGTCATTACTGCTCTTTATCTTGTGTTAGCCAAATAATGCACTATATATATATATATATATATATATATATATATATATATTAGTGATGAGCGGGTCCGCCCGAACTTCACCTTTTTTTTACACAGGTCCGAGCTACTCGGATCCTCCCGCCTTGGGAAAGATCAAGATCCACTTCCACCTCGTGCTGAAGCTGCTGCCACTAGTCATGGCCGAGACGATGAAATGCCATCAACGTCGTCTGCCAAGGCCGATGCCCAATGTCATAGTACAGAGCATGTAAAATCCAAAACACAAAAGATCAGTAAAAAAATGACCCAAAAATCAAAATTAAAAGCGTCTGAGGAGAAGTGTAAACTTGCCAATATGCCACTTACGACACAGAGTGGCAAGGAACGGCTGAGGCCCTGGCCTATGTTCATGGCTAGTGGTTCAGCTTCACATGAGGATGGAAGCACTCATCCTCTCGCTAGAAAAAATAAAAGACTTGCGGCAAAAGCACAGCAAAGAACTGTGCGTTCTTCGAAATCCCAAATCCCAAAGGAGAGTCCAATTGTGTCGGTTGCGATGCCTGACCTTCCCAACACTGGACGGGAAGAGCTTGCGCCTTCCACCATTTGTACGCCCCCTGCAAGTGCTGGAAGGAGCACCCGCAGTCCCGTTCCTGATAGTCAAATTGAAGATGTCAGTGTTGAAGTACACCAGGATGAGGATATGGGTGTTGCTGGCGCTGGGGAGGAAATTGACAAGGAGGATTCTGATGGTGAGGTGATTTGTTTAAGTCAGGCACCCGGGGAAACACCTGTTGTCCGTGGGAGGAATATGGCCATTGACATGCCTGGTGAAAATACAAAAAAAATCAGCTCTTCGGTGTCAAGCCGTGTGTTGCCTTTGTCAAGCTGTAATAAGTAGGGGTAAGGACGTAAACCACCTCGGAACATCCTACCTTATACGTCACCTGGTGTTTGTGTCGGCCACTAGGGTCGCTTAGCTTACTCACACAGCTACCTCATTGCGCCTCTTTTTTTTCTTCTTTGCGTCATGTGCTGTTTGGGGAGTATTTTTTGGAAGGGCCATCCTGCCTGACACTGCAGTGCCACTCCTAGATGGGCCAGGTGTTTGTGTCGGCCACTTGGGTCGCTTAGCTTAGCCATCCAGCGACCTCGGTGCAAATTTTAGGACTAAAAATAATATTGTGAGGTGTGAGGTTTTCAGAATAGACTGAAAATGAGTGTAAATTATGGTTATTGAGGTTAATAATACTATGGGATCAAAATGACCCCCAAATTCAATGATTTAAGCTGTTTTTTAGGGTTTTTTGAAAAAAAACCACCCGAATCCAAAACACACCCGAATCCAACAAAAAAAATTCGGTGAGGTTTTGCCAAAACGCGTCCGAATCCAAAACACGGCCGCGGAACCGAACCCAAAACCAAAACACAATACCCGAAAAATGTCCGGTGCACATCACTAATATATATATACATACACACGAGGATCCACTGCACTCGCTATTCCCAGAAGAGGGGTGCACTCACGTACTCCCCACCCCTAGGTTGGGGTGCGGTGGGCTTTGACCACCAAACTCGAATAAACATATAAACAGAGAACCCTGCACTCTCCTAGTCAGCTTCATTCACCTTAATGCTTTAGTACACATCTGAATAAACAATGGGGTTTTGGTTTATGAATTGTACAATGCATGTAAGCTTGCGGCCCACTCCACGGGGCCCCATTTCACTGCAAGTCCTACTCTATCATATAAACTTTCACATAGATTTTTTTAGGGACCTGGCTACTGCTGTCTCATAGAGGAAAATCTGCTTACCTGGTTTAAAGCTTACCTGCCACACTTATGGCTTTCAGATGTATACTAAAGCATTAAGGTGAATGAAGCTGCCTAGGAAAGTGCAGAGTTCTCTGTATATGTATATACATATAAACCTTTGTGTAACACTGAACATTCCTCTGTGGAGAAATTGCGAGATGATAAGTTGAAGATTATCTCTTCTGGTTGTGTTTGTGCTTTTGCTTGGCGCGCCCACTGCCCCCCACGCCTGTTGGGGGCTCCTTTGTTAAATCTAGGGTGGTACGTGGGCCACCCCTAAAGGGGGCTTCTGGCTGTTGGATTGTGCACCCCGCTGGATTGATCTGTCTCTAGTGGAAACCTTCGAGTTCTGCGAAACTTGGTTCTTTGCTCACGGTTAGGACCCCCCGATTGTACGCCCAACTGTATACTTTAAATTCGGCGTAGTCACGTACCACCGTTGCTAATTTAGATTTCTTAAAGTTGACGAGATCAGTTTGATATTTTTCAACTTGAGTAGTAAGTTTGTTTAACCAATCTTGTGACGGTCAAACAAAAAGAGGATGGTACGTTGCACACCTCAATGTACTTCAAACAAACAGATCATAATACTATGCTACATGCAGCCAGCCATCACCCACCCTCATTAATCAGAGGCCTTCCATTCTCCCAGTTTATGAGAATTAGTCAGATATGCAGCGATCCAATTGATACCATGGACCAAATAGACAAGATGCTTATAAAATTCCTACCATCCGAGCGCGTTGAAAGCATCAAAACAAAAGGCTCTATCCATATCCAGGCATCAGGCATTGCATAGAATCAAGCCTACTGAACAAGAGGACCGTATGGTGTGGACCCAGCAGTATACTACCACGAGCAAAACACATTGATGAAAACCGCCAAGGGCGTATGGCCTATCGTATTACATGACCACAGCCTTCCAGCTCTACAGGGCATGACAATTCTACTATCATTTTCATGAGGAAAAAATATTAAAGACACAGTGGTTCACAATGATATCAGTCAGCATACGACAACTACAGCCACCCACTTTTTGAGTAGGAAAGGTGGCAACTACCGATGTTTGGGCTGTACGACCTGTAGCTTTCTGGAGACGGGGAATACTTTTTCACATCCCAGGTCTGGCAAAATATTTAAGCTACAGCATCCGGTTACTTGTACCACAAGATTCGTGGTGTATTATATCAAATGCCCATGCAGTTTATTATACGTGGGCAAAACCACCAGACAAATGAAGGAACGCATGACCCAACATAGGTCTAGTATACGTGCAGCCATTGAAGGTAAAGATTGTGATCAGCCAGTTGCTCGTCATTTCAGAGACTCGCACCACAATTTATCCTCCATCAGGTACCGCATTATTGACTGGGTCCCCCCTAATCCTAGAGGTGGTAATAGAGGTCGTATTCTATTACAAAAAGAGGCCAGATGGATACATCTGTTACAAACTGTCCAGCCATTGGGACTCTATGAATCGCTTTCACTTACCTGTTTTTTCTTCTATGCTAGTATGTAGATTTTCCAGCCTATAGGCATATAGACGTAGAGTTATCTAGTCGGTGCTGTATGTTTTATTATATCTTTGCCCCTGTCCTTATATTATCAGTATTATGGGGTTAGTTATCCGGGTAGGTAGGTCAGAGGCAGGGACACATGTACATCTCTGGGATAGTTCTCCCTTATTGTATAGATTGTACAGCCCACTAGTAGTTGTATTTAGCATTTATTTGAAGTATTGTTAGCTATGCACAGATTGCAGTTAGCTTATTCACTCAATATGTGCTTTGCAGCTCTCTAGATAGGGCTATATAGGATTGCTCTAGGGATCTGCCTGACCTTTACATTAATGCTCAGTATTACGTCTGTTTCCTCCGTTTACTCTGTAGTTGGTTTACCCATGTTACCATGGTAATTGGTCACTCCCCCCGCCTCACGCCCCGGCGACGGGTCCTGGGCGCCGGCGGTTGCCGATGACGTTACCCAGACTCCGTTGTCTACGGCGGTTTCCCCTGTGCACGCTGGTGAGTATACAGTTATGTATATAAAATATACACAGTGAGAGTGCACCCTCCACCACGTAGAATTCTCGTCTACATTTGCGGACATTTTGTCTGTCGGGAGCACCCACCATTAGGAACTTTGATGAGAGTGCAGAACCCTCTTGTTTATATATATATATATATATATATACCCAACTCGAACAGCCGGCACTCCACGGAAAAATATATCAATAGCCTGCCAGGGTGCTCTCTAGAGGCCTGCCAACCTCAGTAATATCCTCCAAACAATAGAGTCACTCCTGGACTACCAACTTGGTGAAAAATCAAGGTGCTTTAATCTTCAACGTTTCGGGGTACTGCCCCCCGTCATCAGGACACACATAACAACAGCAAAACAAACAGTGCTTAAATACATAAACTTACAGGTCCCCAGGTCACGTTAACCACCTCTCATCGTGTGTCTCGGCGTTTGTCGTCCCACGTCCGGTCCCGACTGTGACGTCACGCCGGAAGTGACGTTCGCCGGCCCACATCGACGGAGCTGTATAGGTTTCCATAGCGATGCGGCTGCAAGCGTCACATCGCTAGGTAACCTGAGAAATATACAAACATGATTACTTTCCAAACAAACATAATAATTAATATACATTTTATAAACACAAACACTAAAATAATAACATGTGGAGTGATATTAGATAACTAGGTGCTTCATCGCGCCCTACGGGCGCTCTTCACACCGTCGCAAGGGGCTACGCCCCCTTAACCCTTGCTTGCCTTTCTGGGGTTTAATATTTGTATTATATGGAGTATTACCTGCATTCCTTTGTTAGTGGTTAAATATTGCACAATAAAAGGGCGTGCGATGGTGAAGGAGGCGCAGCCCCTTGCGACGGCGTGAACAGCACCTGCAGGGCACGATGTACAGAATGTAGCGGGTGCGGGGGGGACTGCGGATGGTGTCTGTAGATGCTGCGGGTGGAGGGGAGGCAGAAGAGGGGGTGGGGCCCGGATGGGGAAGGTTCGGGAGGTGCTGCGCGTAAGGGAGGGGCAGAGGAGTGGGGGATGCAGATGGGGGAGGGGTCCGGAGGCACTGCAGGTGGGGGAGGGGCAGGGGTGCCACGGGTGGGAGAGGGGCAGGTGTGGGGATGTTGTGGATGGGTGAAGGGTTCCGGAGGTGCTGTGGGATGGGAAGGGACGGGAGTGCCGGGGGTTGGGTAGGGGACCGCAGGCACCATGGGTAGGGTAGGGGCAGGTACGGGTGTTGCGGCGGATGGGAAAGGAGGTCCGGAGGTGCTGCAGGTGGTGGAGGGGCAGGTGCGGGGGTGCCATTGGTGGGGGAGGGGTGGGTGAGGGGGGGACCGCTGATGGAGGAGGGTGTCTGCAGATGCTGCGGGTGGAGGGGGCAGGTGTGGGGGGAGACATATAAGGGGGGTGAATGGTGGAAAGGGCCTGGAGGTGCTGTGGGTGGTGAAGGGGTGGAGGAGTGGGAGCCATGGGTGGTGTAGGGGGTCTGGAGGCACAGCATGTGGTGGAGGGGTGGAGTGCCGCATGTGGTGGAGGGGAAGGTGCGGAGGTGTGGTGCATTGGGGAGAGGTCTGGAGGCGCTGCGGGTACTGTACATGCCATAAAAGGTAGTTGGAGGGTATGCAGTAACAGGGCCAGGACAGGGGTGACAGGGTCAGTACAGGGTTGACGGGGCCAGGACAGGGGTGACAGGGTCAGAACAGGGGTGACGGGGCCAGGACAGGGGTGACGGGGCCAGGACAGGGGTGACGGGGCCAGGACAGAAATGACAGGGCCACGGTAGGGACGGCAGGACCAGGACAGGGGTGACGGGGCCAGTATAGGGTTGACAGGGCAAGCACAGGGGTGACAGGGCCAGGATAGGGGTAACAGGGCCAGCATAAGGGTGACAGGGCCAGGATAAGGGTGAAAGGGCCAGGATAAGGGTGAAAGGGCCAGGATAAGGGTGGCAGGGCAAGGCCAGGGGTGACAGGGACATGACGGAACACAGGGCTCGGGAGAGATTGGTATTAGGGACAAAACAGTGGTGACAGACAGATGTGTCTTACCGGAGTCACTGCTGCTGGCTGCTGCTGTTCCACTCCAACCTGTTGGGATCTGCTGCTGCTGGAGACTTGGCATGGCTGACTCTCTCAGGCTGGAGTCCTGCTTTCTCTGCCCGTCCGCATCCCTCCCCCCCTCCTCAGTCACACACCGCAGACCTCACGCAGCTGCCGGGCACTGTGGTAAGGTGAGACTGGAAATGACTGGTTAGCCCCCAGGAGATGCTGCGGCTGGAGGGAGGAGGGGGTCATAGCATGCACGTGGCGCGGACCTCACGGCTTCCGGGCACTGTGGTAAGGGGAGACTGGGAGTGACTGGTTAGCTCCCAGGAGACGCTGCGGCTGGAGGGAGGAGTGGGTCAGAGCCTGCAAGCAGCTCGGATTTCTGCAGCGCTACCCGCCAGCTAAAGTGTGTGAATGAGCTGGGCGCACTCCACTGCGGGTGGCAGCGCTGCAGCTAGCAGTGGGGTTGCTGGGGCTGGAGATAACAGAGGCAGTATGGAACCTGCACAGCGGCAGGTGCCCCACTAAACTGCAGCTAAGAAGCGTGGAGTGTGCCAGAAAGTGACGCTCGTCCGCACCAGAGAGACCCTGCTGAGTATGCCGATGTGGGGGGTCAAGCACACAGTGAGCCGGTGCCCGTCTGTCTGTATGACATACCCCTCACACACCCCCATACCTCCCAAATGTCCCGATTTTCGCGGGACAGTCGCATTTTTTTGGGTCTGTCCCGCTGTCCCACCCGCGGGTCGCAGTGTCCGGCGGTGGGGGGGGCAGTTGGAAAGCTCCTGTACTCACTGTTCTGCTTAGCAGAGCAGCGGTGAATAGTGGAGACAGAGGGAGAGGGGGCATCAGGGGGTACGGATTAAGGGGGGTTCCAGCAGCAGAGCCGGATTAAGGGGGGGGGGCAGGGGATACGTACCGTTGGCCCCAGTTTTAGGGGGCCCCCCAGCTGGAGCAGCTCTGTCCCAGCTCAGAAGCTCCCCCCCCCCATCCTGCCAGCAACAGCGGCAGCATTGTGCTACAGTCAGCACACGCTGCTGCATATTGGCAGGTCTGTGGTGGTGCAGGGAGGCAGCAGTCTCCCTGCTTTCTTCTGCCTGTGCGGGTGTGTAGGGGGGAGCGACCACCTCCTCTGGATTTAGCCCTAGCTGAGGGGCCAAAATCCCATAAAAACAAAACAAAAACGGAATTTGCATAAGGGGGCGTGGCCGCGCGGGCCGCGATTAGGTCACGCCCCCAACCCACAGCAGGCACAGCAATGAGATAGAGCTCCCCTGTCACAAGTGCACTGGGCCCCCTGGACTCATAATCGGCCCCTGGGAGCATGCCAGCAGCTCACAGAGCGCTGGACACGCCCCCTCACTGATCAAAAACGGGGACTCTCCCGTGAAGCCACGCCCCCTTTTCGCCGAGTGTGTTTCTGTTAGGCGCCGGGGTCCGCTCGTCGGTGCGGCCCGGCGCCTAGCAACCAGGGACGCCGTACGCGAACAGCCGCCGGCTCCCTGGCAACGCTGGACGCCGGGCGCGCTGAGCCGCACGGACCCTAGCAACGGGGACGCCACTGGCGGACCGTGTTCCCCGTTGCTAGGCTTTCAGGGTTAATGTTTTCTCCTGCTCTCTGGCCGGGCAGCAAGGCAGCTGCACGGCATTTATTCTAATCAGCCTTTTGGCAGCTGATTGGAGGACTCCTTGTGAAATACACTCCCAGGGCTTCTCACAGACGCCGGTAATAGCTTCCTGCATGCTGTCTTTGTTTGCTGAGAGTCTGTTCCAGTCTTGCTGTATCCGGTCATTCCAGTATTGGAAGCTCTGAACTCGGAAGTTTGTCATCTAATTCCTGGAGTCCTGACTAATCACCTTATAACATCCAGTGGTGTTCGTGAGTCACGGCCTTGCCGTGTGTTGCGGCTTGTCCGCTTTATTATTTATTATTTATGTTTTGGTGCATTTTGCGGAGGGTTCCGCTTCCACAGGTCCACTCTGGTATCCGGCGGTGCCGGGTAGGAGTATTGGACAAGTGGATTTTGGTTGTCCTTTTCCCTGGCGGGTTTCCGCACATACTTTAGGTTTTGTCAGTTAGCTTGTAGCCCCTGGCCTGGTTGTTTAGTCAGAGGGTCCCTTGTTATCACCCTGTCTCGGATTTCCCTTTGTCTCCCATTAAGACCTGAGGGGGCATCGGAGTTGGGCAGACTTAATCCGCCCTTCAAACGCGGCTGCCAAGGGCTCAAGCAACCATAGTCTCGCAGGGGATTTCTGACAGCACGGGCGAGACAACGGAGTTAGGGCGCCAGGGGCTATTTTCTATTCCCGCTCCCATAACCAGCATTCCCTTCCAGTACTCTGACCATTGCCATGAGATCTCCTCCGGTCAGGAGTACTGGAATCATAACATTATTACCGGCCCTACCAAAACCTAAAATTAAACTGGGTTTAATTTTTTCCTTATTCAGTTTTGTAAGAGTTATCGGCCTCATGAATCCCACAGGTTTAGGGCCAAATCCTGGTCAGCTCCTAGTCAGCCAGATTCAAGAACTTACTCAGATGTTTCAGGATCTTTCCCTTCGGGTGAAGTCGCAGGAAGATCTTTTACGAACTTCCCCGAGGGTAGTCCCTGAACCAAAAATGCACTTGCCTGACCGTTTTTCTGGTGATAGGAAGGAGTTTTTTAATTTTAAAGAATCCTGTAAACTTTATTTTCGGTTAAGACCGATCTCCTCAGGTACTGAATCTCAGCGGGTCGGAATTATTATTTCTTTGCTCCAGCGAGATCCTCAGACCTGGGCATTCGGTTTAAAAGTAGAGGATCCGGCGTTGTCATCAGTAGACGCCTTTTTTGGGTCTTTAGGGCTTTTGTATGATGACCCTGATAGAGAGGCATCCGCTGAGAGTCAGTTACGCACTCTCAGACAGGGTAGAAATCCTGCAGAAGTTTTTTGTACAGAGTTTCGCCGTTGGTCGAACGACTGTGGCTGGAATGACCCAGCCCTGCGCAGTCAGTTTCGCCTCGGCTTATCAGAGTCTATAAAAGACAGTCTCCTTCAGTATCCCACTCCTGAGACTCTCGATAAACTCATGGAGCTTTCTATTAAGATTGATCGTCGTCTCAGAGAGCGGAGGGCTGAAAAAGGAGCACCTGTCAGGTCTACTCCATGTGTATTTTCCATTCCTGAGGACGTAGAGAAGCCCATGCAGATGGGTCTCTCCCGGCTGTCTCCAGAAGAAAGAGCCAGAAGGCAAAACTCTGGTCTTTGTTTGTACTGTGGGGGTAAGGGACATTTTGCCCGTAATTGTCCAATCAAGTCAGGAAAACGCCTCGACCAAGTGAATTGTGAGGGGGTTCACTTTGGTCTGCAGCTTATCTCCTCGAAGAGCTCCCTTTTAGTCCCAGCTAAAGTTTCCTTTGGCAGCCTCTGTTCCTCGGTGTCGGCTTTTGTTGACAGTGGAGCTGCAGGGAACTTTATGGACTTAACGTGGGCCAAGGTCTTAGGTATTCCTCAGTTAGCCTTGGGTAGGTGTATCACCATGCATGGTTTAGATGGGAGTCCCTTGTCCAATGGGGTTATTTCCCTCTGTACACCCCCTGTACTACTTACGGTAGGAGCTCTTCATTCCGAAAAGATCGAGTTTTTCCTTACCCATTGCCCAGCAGTTCCAGTGGTTCTGGGTCACCTTTGGCTGGCCTTTCATAATCCCACCATTGATTGGCAGTCGGGGGAGATTTCACAATGGGGTACCATCTGTAATAAGGAATGTATTACGTTTCCCGTCAGAATAGCTGCTGCCATTCCCGAACTCATTCCCGTGGAATACCAGGACTTTGTTGATGTGTTTTCCAAGGGCAATGCAGACATTCTGCCTCCCCATCGGCCTTATGATTGTGCTATTGAGCTAAATCCTGGTGCCACATTGCCAAAGGGAAGGTTATATGCATTATCCGGGCCTGAAACTGCGGCCATGAATGAGTATGTTAAGGAGAGCCTAGGGAAAGGATTTATCAGGCCATCTAAATCCCCTTTAAGTGCAGGCTTCTTCTTTGTGGAGAAAAAAGACGGATCACTCAGACCTTGCATTGACTTTAGAGCCCTGAATAAGATCTCAGTTAAAAATACTTACCCTCTGCCGCTGATTTCTGTCCTCTTTGATCAGCTGCGTTCGGCTGTGATTTTTTCTAAAATTGACCTGAGGGGAGCGTATAACCTCATCCGAATCAAGTCGGGAGATGAGTGGAAGACGGCTTTCAGTACTCAGTCGGGTCACTACGAGTATCTGGTGATGCCGTTCGGCTTGTCTAACGCTCCGGCAGTATTCCAGGATCTCATTAACGATGTGCTTCGTGATTTTCTAGGAAGATTCGTGGTCGTTTACTTAGACGACATCCTGATCTATTCTGAATCAATTGAACAACATGTTACCCAGGTGCGTCAGGTTCTTCAAAAATTACGTGAAAATCATCTATATGCCAAGCTGGAGAAGTGTGAGTTTCATGTCACGGAGGTATCCTTTTTAGGGTACATTATTTCCCCTCGGGGATTCTGCATGGAACCTAAGAAGCTCCAAGCCATCCTTAGCTGGGCGCAACCCACCAACTTAAAAGCAATTCAGCGCTTTTTAGGGTTTGCGAATTATTATAGAAGATTTATTCATTCTTTTTCCGACCTGGTTGCTCCCATTGTTGCACTGACTAAGAAGGGAGCGGATCCTACCAACTGGTCACATGAAGCCGAGTTATCCTTTCAGGCCTTGAAACAAGCTTTTGTCTCAGCTCCAGTCCTCAGACATCCCAACCCAGAATTGCCCTTCATTGTTGAGGTTGATGCCTCGGAGGTTGGAGTGGGGGCTATCCTATCTCAGAAGGATCCGGACACTCTGGAACTACATCCTTGTGCCTTTATGTCCAGGAAATTCTCATCCGCTGAATCCAACTACGATGTTGGTAACCGGGAGTTACTGGCTATTAAATGGGCTTTCGAGGAGTGGAGGCATTGGCTTGAGGGAGCAACACATACCATTTCAGTATTGACTGACCATAAGAATCTGCAATACATCGAATCAGCTAAGCGGCTGAATGCCCGGCAGGCTCGTTGGGCTTTGTTCTTTACTCGTTTCAAATTTATTATAACTTTCAGGCCAGGTTCCAAGAATACCAAGGCAGATGCTCTGTCACACAGTTTTCTTCCGGTTCATGATAACAGTCCTGTTACTCCCATACTTCCACTTCAGTCATTTGGGCAGGCCTCACACAAGATTTATTTACCCAGTTAAAACAGCTTCAACACCAAGCTCCTGGAAATACTCCTGCTGGTCGTCTTTACGTCCCTGAGTTATTGAGAGCTACTGTTTTGACTGAGTTCCATGATAACAAAGTTTCCGGGCATCCGGGGATCTCTAAGACATTGGAGTTAGTCTCCCGCTCAGTATGGTGGCCTGGTCTTTCTAAAGACGTTAAGGAGTTTGTTTCTTCATGTCAGGTTTGTGCACAGCATAAGGTTCCCCGTTCCTTGCCTATCGGGCAACTTATGCCCTTGAATGTCCCTCTCAGGCCATGGTCTCATATTTCCATGGATTTTGTGGTGGACCTTCCCCTTTCAGCTGGATGCAGAGTCATTTGGGTGGTAGTAGACCGTTTTAGCAAGATGGCTCATTTCATTGCCCTTCCCCGACTGCCATCTGCCCAAGGATTGGCAGTGTTGTTTCTCCGCCATGTTTTCAGACTTCATGGGTTGCCCACTGATATTGTTTCTGATCGGGGTCCACAATTCATTGCACAATTCTGGAAGTGTTTCTGTGCTTCATTAAAGATGAGATTATCATTAACATCTGGTTACCACCCACAGTCCAACGGGCAAACCGAGCGAGTTAACCAATCATTGAAACAGTATTTGCGTTTGTATTCAGCTAAACTCCAGAATGATTGGTCCGAGTTTCTTCCATTGGCGGAGTTTGCTTACAATAATTCTTGTCATTCCTCCACCAACGTGTCTCCATTCTTTTCAGTTTTTGGTTTTCACCCCAGAGCTAATTCTTTTTTTCAACATTCCTCAGTTTCCTCGCTAACCTTAACCTCCCATCTCAGAGCCATTTGGAAAAAAGTGCACCTTGCTCTCAGAAAAGCGGCCTTTCGAGAGAAAAAAATTTCTGACCGGCTCCGACGTCCTTGCAGTTTTAAGGTGGGAGATAGGGTATGGTTGTTGACTCGTAACATTAGACTTCGACAATCTTCAGCTAGGTTGGGACCCAAATTTATTGGACCATTTCATATCATTAAAAAAGTTAACCCAGTTGCTTTCCGGTTACGTTTACCAAAATCTCTTCGGATTGGTAATACGTTTCATTGCTCCCTGTTGAAGCCATACATTTCTTCCAATAAATTTCCCCGGAAGATCTCTCAGGGAAGATCTCCAGTGGATGTACAGGGGCAACAGGAGTTCCTGGTGGAGAAGGTTCTCGATTCCAAGTTGTCCAGGGGCCGGCTCTATTTTCTGGTTCACTGGAGAGGTTATGGTCCAGAGGAAAGGTCCTGGGTCCTGGATAAGGATCTTCATGCCCCAAGGCTCAAGAGGGCATTTTTTCGGGAGTTTCCTTGGAAGCCTGGCTTTAGGGGTTCCTTGACCCCTCCTCAAGGGGGGGGTACTGTTAGGCGCCGGGGTCTGCTCGTCGGTGCGGCCCGGCGCCTAGCAACCAGGGACGCCGTACGCGAACAGCCGCCGGCTCCCTGGCAACGCTGGACGCCGTGCGCGCTGAGCCGCACGGACCCTAGCAACGGGGACGCCACTGGCGGACCGTGTTCCCCGTTGCTAGGCTTTAAGGGTTAATGTTTTCTCCTGCTCTCTGGCCGGGCAGCAAGGCAGCTGCACGGCATTTATTCTAATCAGCCTTTTGGCAGCTGATTGGAGGACTCCTTGTTAAATACACTCCCAGGGCTTCTCACAGACGCCGGTAATAGCTTCCTGCATGCTGTCTTTGTTTGCTGAGAGTCTGTTCCAGTCTTGCTGTATCCGGTCATTCCAGTATTGGAAGCTCTGAACTCGGAAGTTTTTCATCTAATTCCTGGAGTCCTGACTAATCACCTTATAACATCCAGTGGTGTTCGTGAGTCACGGCCTTGCCGTGTGTTGCGGCTTGTCCGCTTTATTATTTATTATTTATGTTTTGGTGCATTTTGCGGAGGGTTCCGCTTCCACAGGTCCACTCTGGTATCCGGCGGTGCCGGGTAGGAGTATTGGACAAGTGGATTTTGGTTGTCCTTTTCCCTGGCAGGTTTCCGCACATACTTTAGGTTTTGTCAGTTAGCTTGTAGCCCCTGGCCTGGTTGTTTAGTCAGAGGTCCCCTTGTTATCACCCTGTCTCGGATTTCCCTTTGTCTCCCATTAAGACCTGAGGGGGCATCGGAGTTGGGCAGACTTAATCCGCCCTTCAAACGCGGCTGCCAAGGGCTCAAGCAACCATAGTCTCGCAGGGGATTTCTGACAGCACGGGCGAGACAACGGAGTTAGGGCGCCAGGGGCTATTTTCTATTCCCGCTCCCATAACCAGCATTCCCTTCCAGTACTCTGACCATTGCCATGAGATCTCCTCCGGTCAGGAGTACTGGAATCATAACAGTTTCCCTCCTTCTGCCTGGAGAAAGCTCCTGCAGAAAGCTGGGAGGTATGCACCCCTGCCTGTGCCATGCCCAATGCCCATGCTATCTGCTTCTGCTCCTAGTCTCCTGTAGATTTGGCCAGATCTCTGTGACTCATTTGACTAACTCCGCCCAGTGTTGTGACTCCACCCAGCAAATGAATCACAAGGTCACAGAATAGGGCTATTATATAGTAGAGATGAGCGGGTTCGGTTCCTCGGAATCCGAACCCGCCCGAACTTCAGTTTTTTTACACGGGTCCGAGCAGACTCGGATCTTCCCGCCTTGCTCGGTTAACCCGAGCGCGCCCGAACATCATCATCCCGCTGTCGGATTCTCGCGAGGCTCGGATTCTATCGCGAGACTCGGATTCTATATAAGGAGCCGCGCGTCGCCGCCATTTTCACACGTGCATTGAGATTCATAGGGAGAGGACGTGGCTGGCGTCCTCTCCGTTTATAGAGAAGAGAGTGAGACAGTAGAGAGAGACACAGTAGTAATTTTGGGGAGCATTAGGAGGAGTACTACTACTACTACTTGCTGAAGTGATAGATAGTGTGCCTGTATTATCTGACTTGTGGGGGAGACACTGACAGTGGTGAGCAGTTAGAGTCTGAGAGCAGGACTCAGGAGTACATATAACGTACAGTGCACACTTTTGCTGCCAGAGTGCCACACTGCCATTGTTTGTGACCACACTGACCACCAGTATAATATATATTGTGATTGTTTGCTTAGGAGTACTACTTGCAAGTTGCTGATAGTGTGACCAGTGACCTGACCACCAGTTTAATAATTACCACCAGTTTAATATATATATATATATATATATATATATATATATATAATTGTATATAATATATATATATAATATTGTATACCACCTACCCGTGGTTTTTTTTCTTTTCTTTCTTCTTTATACATACTACTATAGTAGCTTACTGTAGCAGTCTGCGGTGCTGCTGAGCTGACAGTGTCCAGCAGGTCCGTCATCAGTCATTACATAATAAATATATATACCTGTCCGGCTGCAGTACTAGTGATATTATATATACATATATATTGATTTCATCTCATTATCATCCAGTCTATATTAGCAGCAGACACAGTACGTTAGTCCACGGCTGTAGCTACCTCTGTGTCGGCACTCGGCAGTCCATCCATAATTGTATACCACCTACCCGTGGTTTTTTTTTTTCTTTCTTCTTTATACATACTACTATAGTAGCTTACTGTAGCAGTCTGCGGTGCTGCTGAGCTGACAGTGTCCAGCAGGTCCGTCATCAGTCATTACATAATAAATATATATACCTGTCCGGCTGCAGTACTAGTGATATTATATATACATATATATATTGATTTCATCTCATTATCAACCAGTCTATATTAGCAGCAGACACAGTACGGTAGTCCACGGCTGTAGCTACCTCTGTGTCGGCAGTCGCTCGTCCATCCATAAGTATACTAGTATCCATCCATCTCCATTGTTTACCTGAGGTGCCTTTTAGTTGAGCCTATTAAAATATGGAGAACAAAAATGTTGAGGTTCCAAAATTAGGGAAAGATCAAGATCCACTTCCACCTCGTGCTGAAGCTGCTGCCACTAGTCATGGCCGAGACGATGAAATGCCAGCAACGTCGTCTGCCAAGGCCGATGCCCAATGTCATAGTACAGAGCATGTCAAATCCAAAACACCAAATATCAGTAAAAAAAGGACTCCAAAATCTAAAATAAAATTGTCGGAGGAGAAGCGTAAACTTGCCAATATGCCATTTACCACACGGAGTGGCAAGGAACGGCTGAGGCCCTGGCCTATGTTCATGGCTAGTGGTTCAGCTTCACATGAGGATGGAAGCACTCAGCCTCTCGCTAGAAAAATGAAAAGACTCAAGCTGGCAAAAGCAGTAGCACCGCAAAGAACTGTGCGTTCTTCGAAATCCCAAATCCACAAGGAGAGTCCGACTCCAATTGTGTCGGTTGCGATGCCTGACCTTCCCAACACTGGACGTGAAGAGCATGCGCCTTCCACCATTTGCACGCCCCCTGCAAGTGCTGGAAGGAGCACCTGCAGTCCAGTTCCTGATAGTCAGATTGAAGATGTCAGTGTTGAAGTACACCAGGATGAGGAGGATATGGGTGTTGCTGGAGCTGGGGAGGAAATTGACCAGGAGGATTCTGATGGTGAGGTGGTTTGTTTAAGTCAGGCACCCGGGGAGACACCTGTTGTCCGTGGGAGGAATATGGCCATTGACATGCCTGGTGAAAATACCAAAAAAATCAGCTCTTCGGTGTGGAAGTATTTCACCAGAAATGCGGACAACATTTGTCAAGCCGTGTGTTCCCTTTGTCAAGCTGTAATAAGTAGGGGTAAGGACGTTAACCACCTCGGAACATCCTCCCTTATACGTCACCTGCAGCGCATTCATTATAAGTCAGTGACAAGTTCAAAAACTTTGGGTGACAGCGGAAGCAGTCCACTGACCAGTAAATCCCGTCCTCTTGTAACCAAGCTCACGCAAACCACCCCACCAACTCCCTCAGTGTCAATTTCCTCCTTCCCCAGGAATGCCAATAGTCCTGCAGGCCATGTCACTGGCAATTCTGACGAGTCCTCTCCTGCCTGGGATTCCTCCGATGCATCCTTGCGTGTAACGCCTACTGCTGCTGGCGCTGCTGTTGTTGCTGCTGGGAGTCGATGGTCATCCCAGAGGGGAAGTCGTAAGCCCACTTGTACTACTTCCAGTAAGCAATTGACTGTCCAACAGTCCTTTGCGAGGAAGATGAAATATCACAGCAGTCATCCTGTTGCAAAGCGGATAACTGAGGCCTTGACAACTATGTTGGTGTTAGACGTGCGTCCGGTATCCGCCGTTAGTTCACAGGGAACTAGACAATTTGTTGAGGTGGTGTGCCCCCGTTACCAAATACCATCTAGGTTCCACTTCTGTAGGCAGGCGATACTGAGAATGTACACGGACGTCAGAAAAAGACTCACCAGTGTCCTAAAAAATGCAGTTGTACCCAATGTCCACTTAACCACGGACATGTGGACAAGTGGAGCAGGGCAGGGTCAGGACTATATGACTGTGACAGCCCACTGGGTAGATGTATGGACTCCCGCCGCAAGAACAGCAGCGGCGGCACCAGTAGCAGCATCTCGCAAACGCCAACTCTTTCCTAGGCAGGCTACGCTTTGTATCACCGCTTTCCAGAATAGGCACACAGCTGAAAACCTCTTACGGCAACTGAGGAAGATCATCGCGGAATGGCTTACCCCAATTGGACTCTCCTGTGGATTTGTGGCATCGGACAACGCCAGCAATATTGTGTGTGCATTAAATATGGGCAAATTCCAGCACGTCCCATGTTTTGCACATACCTTGAATTTGGTGGTGCAGAATTTTTTAAAAAAACGACAGGGGCGTGCAAGAGATGCTGTCGGTGGCCAGAAGAATTGCGGGACACTTTCGGCGTACAGGCACCACGTACAGAAGACTGGAGCAACACCAAAAACGCCTGAACCTGCCCTGCCATCATCTGAAGCAAGAAGTGGTAACGAGGTGGAATTCAACCCTCTATATGCTTCAGAGGTTGGAGGAGCAGCAAAAGGCCATTCAAGCCTATACATCTGACCACGATATAGGAGGTGGAATGCACCTGTCTCAAGCGCAGTGGAGAATGATTTCAACGTTGTGCAAGGTTCTGATGCCCTTTGAACTTGCCACACGTGAAGTCAGTTCAGACACTGCCAGCCTGAGTCAGGTCATTCCCCTCATCAGGCTTTTGCAGAAGAAGCTGGAGACATTGAAGGAGGAGCTAACACGGAGCGATTCCGCTAGGCATGTGGGACTTGTGGATGGAGCCCTTAATTCGCTTAACAAGGATTCACGGGTGGTCAATCTGTTGAAATCAGAGCACTACATTTTGGCCACCGTGCTCGATCCTAGATTTAAAACCTACCTTGGATATCTCTTTCCGGCAGACACAAGTCTGCTGGGGTTGAAAGACCTGCTGGTGAGAAAATTGTCAAGTCAAGCGGAACGCGACCTGTCAACATCTCCTCCTTCACATTCTCCCGCAACTGGGGGTGCGAGGAAAAGGCTCAGAATTCCGAGCCCACCCGCTGGCGGTGATGCAGGGCAGTCTGGAGCGACTGCTGATGCTGACATCTGGTCCGGACTGAAGGACCTGACAACGATTACGGACATGTCGTCTACTGTCACTGCATATGATTCTCTCCCCATTGAAAGAATGGTGGAGGATTATATGAGTGACCGCATCCAAGTAGGCACGTCACACAGTCCGTACTTATACTGGCAGGAAAAAGAGGCAATTTGGAGGCCCTTGCACAAACTGGCTTTATTCTACCTAAGTTGCCCTCCCACAAGTGTGTACTCCGAAAGAGTGTTTAGTGCCGCCGCTCACCTTGTCAGCAATCGGCGTACGAGGTTACATCCAGAAAATGTGGAGAAGATGATGTTCATTAAAATGAATTATAATCAATTCCTCCGTGGAGACATTGACCAGCAGCAATTGCCTCCACAAAGTACACAGGGAGCTGAGATGGTGGATTCCAGTGGGGACGAATTGATAATCTGTGAGGAGGGGGATGTACACGGTGATATATCGGAGGATGATGATGAGGTGGACATCGTGCCTCTGTAGAGCCAGTTTGTGCAAGGAGAGATTAATTGCTTCTTTTTTGGTGGGGGTCCAAACCAACCCGTCATTTCAGTCACAGTCGTGTGGCAGACCCTGTCACTGAAATGATGGGTTGGTTAAAGTGTGCATGTCCTGTTTATACAACATAAGGGTGGGTGGGAGGGCCCAAGGACAATTCCATCTTGCACCTCTTTTTTCTTTAATTTTTCCTTGCGTCATGTGCTGTTTGGGGAGTGTTTTTTGGAAGGGCCATCCTGCGTGACACTGCAGTGACACTCCTAGATGGGCCCGGTGTTTGTGTCGGCCACTAGGGTCGCTTATCTTACTCACACAGCTACCTCATTGCGCCTCTTTTTTTCTTTGCGTCATGTGCTGTTTGGGGAGTGTTTTTTGGAAGGGCCATCCTGCGTGACACTGCAGTGCCACTCCTAGATGGGCCAGGTGTTTGTGTCGGCCACTAGGGTCGCTTAGCTTACTCACACAGCTACCTCATTGCGCCTCTTTTTTTCTTTGCGTCATGTGCTGTTTGGGGAGTATTTTTTGGAAGGGCCATCCTGCGTGACACTGCAGTGCCACTCCTAGATGGGCCAGGTGTTTGTGTCGGCCACTAGGGTCGCTTATCTTACTCACACAGCTACCTCATTGCGCCTCTTTTTTTCTTTGTGTCATGTGCTGTTTGGGGAGGGTTTTTTGGAAGGGCCATCCTGCGTGACACTGCAGTGCCACTCCTAGGTGGGCCAGGTGTTTGTGTCGGCCACTAGGGTCGCTTATCTTACTCACACAGCTACCTCATTGCGCCTCTTTTTTTCTTTGCGTCATGTGCTGTTTGGGGAGTATTTTTTGGAAGGGCCATCCTGCGTGACACTGCAGTGCCACTCCTAGATGGGCCAGGTGTTTGTGTCGGCCACTTGGGTCGCTTATCTTACTCACACAGCTACCTCATTGCGCCTCTTTTTTTCTTTGCGTCATGTGCTGTTTGGGGAGTATTTTTTTGAGGGGCCATCCTGCGTGACACTGCAGTGCCACTCCTAGATGGGCCAGGTGTTTGTGTCGGCCACTAGGGTCGCTTTTCTTACTCACACAGCTACCTCATTGCGCCTCTTTTTTTCTTTGCGTCATGTGCTGTTTGGGGAGGGTTTTTTGGAAGGGACATCCTGCGTGACACTGCAGTGCCACTCCTAGATGGGCCAGGTGTTTGTGTCGGCCACTAGGGTCGCTTAGCTTAGTCATCCAGCGACCTTGGTGCAAATTTTAGGACTAAAAATAATATTGTGAGGTGTGAGGTATTCAGAATAGACTGAAAATGAGTGGAAATTATGGTTTTTGAGGTTAATAATACTTTGGGATCAAAATGACCCCCAAATTCTATGATTTAAGCTGTTTTTTAGTGTTTTTTGAAAAAAACACCCGAATCCAAAACACACCCGAATTCGACAAAAAAAATTCGGTGAGGTTTTGCCAAAACGCGGTCGAACCCAAAACACGGCCGCGGAACCGAACCCAAAACCAAAACCCGAAAAATTTAAAGTGCACATCTCTATTATATAGGAGATATAAGGTGCTTTATCGCCATCTAGTGGTTGAAAACCATATAACAAAATGGACAATCAAACTTATCCAAGCAAGTGCACTGGCTTCAAAGTATAAAGTGCTATGTGCTCAATTAGGAGTCCCTAATGTGGAACATTTATTGTGCTAATCTATTAAAAAATTCAAAACAAATTCAAAACAAACAGACTGATATGAACTATCTATATCTCACTCTGGCTGGTATATATAAATTGTTCCCTCTTGGATAGTGACAGATTCCACGGTATGACAGGCTATATCTTTATAAGCTTATTATAAACCTATACTCATTATGTACCTATTATAATTCTAATTTGAACTATAAGAAACAGCTAAAGTTAATTGACTCATTCAGGCCATTTGGAACGACAGTGTTTAAGCGATGTATCCACTTGCATTCTAACTGTAATAGTTGCCTGTCCCTGTCACCCCCTCTTAGATCTGGGGGGACTTGATCTATTATTTTATACCTCAACGTGGCCATTGAGTGTTTGGCCAAAAGGAAATGTCGTGCCACCGCTTGGTCACTTTTCCCTTCATTGGTAGCGGCCCTTATGGCCCCCCTATGTTGGGCCATCCTTTCTTTAAACTGACGTTTTGTCTTTCCGACATAATGCAGATCGCACGGGCAGATAAGTAAATAAATTACATACCTCGACGAACATGATAACGGGTATTTGATGTCCAGCATCTTGCCCGTATGAGGGTGTGCAAATTTATGGCCTGCGGTCATATAGCTGCATGTTACACAACCTGAACATTTGTAACAGCCACCCTTTTTTGTTAGAAAATGGGTTTTAGGGGGTTGAATACCTGTGATGTCTGTTTTGACAAGTAGAGCCCATAGGTTTGGGCCCCTAGCATAACTGGGTACCAGTTTGGTGTTTTTTAAGGCTGATAACTGTGGATCATTTGTTATTATTGGCCATAAAGCTTTAGCCCGTTTGGTGGTGTGACTACTTTTGACATCAAACTGGTTTACCCAGGGCAACATCTCCTTTTGTTGAGGATTGACAGCGTCATCCTTATTTTGTAGTAGAACAGATCTTTCGATCTCACATGCCTTGCGTCTTGCTGCTAGTAAATCACGCATGGGATACCCCCTTTACACAAATTTGTTAACCATAATATCAAGCTGTTTTTCTCTCTCTATAACATTACTGTTGATTCTACATACTCGGATGAACTGAGAGTATGGCAATCCCCTGACCGTAGATCTGGGATGAAAGCTATCATACTTAAGCAATGTATTTCGATCTGTGGGTTTGGAAAACAATTTTGTGTGCAACTTCTGATCTATACATGAGATATTTACATCTAATAAGTTGATCTCATTTTTGCTCATAGTAAGTGTCAACTTTGCTGGGCATTGAGATTCATTATGCACTCTAATCACCTCATCCAAGGCCTCTTCCGTACCTGTCCACAACACTAAAATATTGTCTATATACCGATTATAATGAAAAATCTGTTGTGTGACATTGGCCTCTGAAAAGAAGAGTTCTTGTTCTACCAAATACATGTATGCATTTGTATATACCGGGGCTGTGCATGATCCCATGGCGCAGCCTGATGTCTGAATAAAAAATTTGCCATCATACATGAAATAATTGTGCGTCAAGATAAATCTTAAAAGCTCAATCATAAAACTTACATTTGGACCTGTATAGTGACTATTACCTGTAATGAGTTTTCATACTGCCTCAATGCCTGCATCGTGTGGTATGCAGGTGTAAAGCCCTACCATATCAATGCTGGCCAGTACAATTCCATCAGGCATGGTGGAGAAAGTGTCTAGAGTGCGCAAAAGTGTCGAACTGTCTTTAAGGTGCGTAAATGTCTCCATGATACAAGGTTGTAGGTATGCATCTATGAAGGCTGCTGCAGGTTGACACAGAGACCCCCTTGCAGAAATGATGGGTCTGCCTGGGGGTCTCTGTGTGTCCTTGTGAATCTTGGGGATCACATAGAAAACTGGAGTCCTTGGAGTGGTTCTCATCAGCAGTGTCTTGATTTCTGTGTTGATCCATCCTCTTTCTTCAGCTGATTCCAACAATTTCCACAATTCTTGTTTGAATTCTTCAGTGGGATCATTATCCAATAGCTTATATGTGGATACATCTGATAACAGCCGGGTACACTCAGTTTTGTACATCTCCAAGTCCATGACCACTACTGCTTCCCCTTTGTCCGCCCCTCTTACGATGATATCACGACGTGCTTTCAGTGCCTTTAGTGCCAGGTTTTCTTCACGGGTAAGGTTGAATCTCGCTGCTGGCTTAATTTCCTCAGAGGATTGTTCCAACATCCTAGAGAAGATTTTTATGGCTGGATTAAACGACTGGGGGTCAAATGTCGATGGTGCTCCAAACTTGCGAAGTTTAGGGGGGATGGTAGAGTCACTCTCCTTGATAGTTTTCTGTTTACTGAAGTGCTCTTGGAGTCTTAGCTACCTCTGAAATTTGTAATTATCCACCCTCCACTGAAAAGGTTTATGGGAGTTGGTGGGAATGAAGCTTAACCCCTTGCTTAATACTTGTAATTCGACTTCAGATAAAGGGGTTTTTGAGGGATTGAAAACTAAGCTCGCTTCCCCCTTGGGGGCTTGTTTCCTCTTCTCCCTCTGCGACTGTCCCCCCCCCCCGTCGTGTGCGTTTATGCGCATATCTGCCTGCGTCCTGCGGGTGTCTACGCCTAAAGGGACCGCACGGGCATTGGTCTGTGTCCCCTCCATGATGTTACCTTCTGTATCACTGGCCGATGTACTGGAATTCCCTGATTGTTCCTGCCATGGGCGTCTCCTACGGAATTTATGCATCTGTGTGCCACCAGGGTCTGTATGGCCTGTGTGCAACCAATTGTAAACCCTATGCTGCGCATAGTCTTGTTGCATCTAAACTAATTTTTATTTTTTGTATCTGATCAGGCCCATGCGGTACTCCTCTAGCTGCAATTTTAGCTTATTAACCCAGTCAGTGGTGGTATTTGCTGATAAAGTGCTCATGTGCTCTGACTCAAAAGTGGCAATTTTGACCTTTACCATTTTGAGCTCCTTGGTTGACTCTTCAATGACTAAAAGCATCAAGTCCATTGAACACTTGTTTAAAATGGCTATTCACTTAGTGCAAAACGCTGTATTATACCTCCCTATAGTGGGGGTGTTATGAACCCTAAACCCTCTGGGTATTTGTTTGTTGCGGAAATAATCCGAAAGGGTCATCCCATGGTATAAAAAGTCTGTTTCACGTTTTTTCAATTTGAAGAGCTCTTTATAAATATCATCACTGGAGCTATTGTCAGCCGTGCCAAATGCGGATTCAGTATAGAGAATATTCGACGCTTCCAAATCAGAGAAGCTAAAGCAGTCTTGAGTGTCACATTGCAACATTTGTCCTAGCATCTCAGTCACCTCCTCATTAGCACCTGCCATCATGCTCAAATCTGTACACTCCACTATCCTCTGTGTATATGTGGCAGCCCGCTATGGGCATGTGCACCCACTATGGGAAAAATGTACCAGCAATAAAGTGCAAAGTCCTGTTTCCATAAAAGTGCAACGTGCTTTTGAAAGTGCTGATAAATAGTGCATGAATAGTGCAAAAAGTGAAAAACGTGCTTTAAAATCAACTAGGGTGTCCTGCTTCAGGAAACAGGTAGTGATGAGCACCGGAAATTTTTCGGGTTTTGTGTTTTGGTTTGGGGTTCGGTTCCGCGGCCGTGTTTTGGGTTCGAACGCGTTTTGGCAAAACCTCACCGAATTTTTTTTGTCGGATACGGGTGTGTTTTGGATTCGGGTGTTTTTTTCAAAAAACCCTAAACAACAGCTTAAATCATAGAATTTGGGGGTCATTTTGATTCCAAAGTATTATTAACCTCAATAACCATAATTTCCACTCATTTTCAGTGTATTCTGAACACCTCACACCTCACAATATTATTTTTAGTCCTAAAATTTGTACCGAGGTCGCTGGATGACTAAGCTCAGCGACCCAAGTGGCCGACACAAACACCTGGCCCATCTAGGAGTGGCACTGCAGTGTCATGCAGGATGGCCCTTCCAAAAAACACCCCCCAAACAGCACATGACGCAAAGAAAAAAAGAGGCGCAATGAGGTAGCTGTGTGACTAAGATAAGCGACCCAAGTGGCCGACACAAACACCTGGCCCATCTAGGAGTGGCACTGCAGTGTCACGCAGGATGGCCCTTTCAAAAAACACCCCCCAAACAGCACATGACGCAAAGAAAAAAAGAGGCGCAATGAGGTAGCTGTGTGACTAAGATAAGCGACCCTAGTGGCCGACACAAACACCTGGCCCATCTAGGAGTGGCACTGCAGTGTCACGCAGGCTGGCCCTTCCAAAAACTACTCCCCAAACAGCACATGACGCAAAGAAGAAAAAAAAGAGGTGCAATGAGGTAGCTGTGTGAGTAAGCTAAGCGACCCTAGTGGCCGACACAAACACCTGGCCCATCTAGGAGTGGCACTGCAGTGTCACGCAGGCTGGCCCTTCCAAAAAACACTCCCCAAACAGCACATGACGCAAAGAAGAAAAAAAGAAAAATGAGGTGCAAGATGGAATTGTCCTTGGGCCCTCTCACCCACCCTTATGTTGTATAAACAGGACATGCACACTTTAACCAACCCATCATTTCAGTGACAGGGTCTGCCACACGACTGTGACTGAAATGACGGGTTGGTTTGGACCCCCACCAAAAAAGAAGCAATTAATCTCTCCGTGCACAAACTGGCTCTACAGAGGCAAGATGTCCACCTCATCATCATCCTCCGATTCCTCACCCCTTTCACTGTTTATATCCTCCTCCTCACAGAGTATTAATTTGTCCCCACTGGAATCCACCATCTCAGCTCCCTGTGTACTTTGTGGAGGCAATTGCTGCTGGTGACTGTCTCCACGGAGGAATTGATTATAATTCATTTTATTAAACATCATCTTCTCCACATTTTCTGGATGTAACCTCGTACGCCGATTGCTGACAAGGTGAGCGGCGGCACTAAATACTCTTTCGAAGTACACACTTGTGGGAGGGCAACTTAGGTAGAATAAAGCCAGTTTGTGCAAGGGCCTCCAAATTGCCTCTTTTTCCTGCCAGTATAAGTACGGACTGTCTGACGTGCCTACTTGGATGCGGTCACTCATATAATCCTCCACCATTCTTTCACTGGGGAGAGAATCATATGCAGTGACAGTAGACGACATGTCCGTAATCGTTGTCAGGTCCTTCAGTCCGGACCAGATGTCAGCATCAGCAGTCGCTCTAGACTGCCCTGCATCACCGCCAGTGGGTGGGCTCGGAATTCTGAGCCTTTTCCTTGCACCCCCAGTTGCGGGAGAATGTGAAGGAGGCGATGTTGACAGGTCGCGTTCCGCTTGACTTGACAATTTTCTCACCAGCAGTTCTTTGAACCCCTGCAGACTTGTGTCTGCCGGAAAGAGAGATCCAAGGTAGGTTTTAAATCTAGGATCGAGCACTGTGGCCAAAATGTAGTGCTCTGATTTCAACAGATTGACCACCCGTGAATCCTTGCTAAGCAAATTAAGGGCTCCATCCACAAGTCCCACATGCCTAGCGGAATCGCTCTGTGTTAGCTCCTCCTTCAATGTCTCCAGCTTCTTCTGCAAAAGCCTGATGAGGGGAATGACCTGACTCAGGCTGGCAGTGTCTGAACTGACTTCACGTGTGGCAAGTTCAAAAGGTTGCAGAACCTTGCACAACGTTGAAATCATTCTCCACTGCGCTTGAGACAGGTGCATTCCACCTCCTATATCGTGCTCAGTTGTATAGGCTTGAATGGCCTTTTGCTGCTCCTCCAACCTCTGAAGCATATAGAGGGTTGAATTCCACCTCGTTACCACTTCTTGCTTCAGATGATGGCAGGGCAGGTTCAGGCGTTTTTGGTGGTGCTCCAGCCTTCTGTACGTGGTGCCTGTACGCCGAAAGTGTGCCGCAATTCTTCTGGCCACCGACAGCATCTCTTGCACGCCCCTGTCGTTTTTTAAATAATTCTGCACCACCAAATTCAAGGTATGTGCAAAACATGGGACGTGCTGGAATTTGCCCAGATTTAATGCACACACAATATTGCTGGCGTTGTCCGATGCCACAAATCCACAGGAGAGTCCAATTGGGGTAAGCCATTCTGCGATGATCTTCCTCAGTTGCCGTAAGAGGTTTTCAGCTGTGTGCGTATTCTGGAAAGCGGTGATACAAAGCGTAGCCTGCCTAGGAAAGAGTTGGCGTTTGCGAGATGCTGCTACTGGTGCCGCCGCTGCTGTTCTTGCGGCGGGAGTCCATACATCTACCCAGTGGGCTGTCACAGTCATATAGTCCTGAGTCTGCCCTGCTCCACTTGTCCACATGTCCGTGGTTAAGTGGACATTGGGTACAACTGCATTTTTTAGGACACTGGTGAGTCTTTTTCTGAGGTCTGTGTACATTTTCGGTATCGCCTGCCTAGAGAAATGGAACCTAGATGGTATTTGGTACCGGGGACACAGTACCTCCAACAAGTCTATAGTTGGCTCTGCAGTAATGATGGATACCGGAACCACGTTTCTCACCGCCCAGGATGCCAAGGCCTCAGTTATCCGCTTTGCAGCAGGATGACTGCTGTGATATTTCATCTTCCTCGCAAAGGACTGTTGGACAGTCAATTGCTTGGTGGAAGTAGTAAAAGTGGTCTTACGACTTCCCCTCTGGGATGACCATCGACTCCCAGCAGCAACAACAGCAGCGCCAGCAGCAGTAGGCTGTTATGATTCCAGTACTCCTGACCGGAGGAGATCTCATGGCAATGGTCAGAGTACTGGAGGGGAATGCTGGTTACGGGAGCAGGAAAGCCTAGTAGCCCCTGGCGCCCTAACTCCGTTGTCTCGCCCGTGTTGTCAGAAATCCCCTGCGAGACTATGGTTGCTTGAGCCCATGGCAGCCACGTTTGAAGGGCGGATTATGTCTGCCCAACTCCGATGCCCCCTCAGGTCTTAATGGGAGACAAAGGGAAATCCGAGACAGGGTGATAACAAGGGGCCCTCTGACTAAACAACCAGGCCAGGGGCTACAAGCTAACTGAAAAACCCTGAAGTATGTGCGGAAACCCGCCAGGGAAAAGGACAACCAAAATCCACTAGTCCGTAACTCTTACCCAGCACCGCTGGATACCAGAGTGGATCTGTGGGAGCGGAATCCTCCGCAAAAGCTCAGAAACACAAATAATAAATAATAAATAGTAAAGCGGCCAAGCCGCAACACACGGCAACGCCGTGACTCACGAACACCACTGGATGTTAAAAGGTGCTCGGTCAGGACTCCAGGAACAGATGACAACTTCCGAGTACAGGACAACTGAGGACAGGAACGACCGGATACAGCAGGACTGGAACACTCTCTGCAAACAGATACAGCATACAGGAAGCTATTACCGGCGTCTGTGAGAAGCCCAGGAAGTGTATTTAACAGGGAGTCCTCCAATCAGCTGATTAGAGACTGATTGGACTAGATGCCATACAGCTGCCAAGCTGCATGGCCAGGAAACAGGTGCCCTATTAATTTAAATGAACCCAGCAACGGGGAACGCGGTCCGTCAGTGGCGTCCCCGTTGCTAGGGTCCGTGCGGCTCTGTGCGCCCGGCGTCTAGCGTTGCCAGGGAGCCGGCGGCTGTACGCGCACGGCGTCCCTGGTTGCTAGGCGCCGGGCCGCACCGATGAGCGGACCCCGGCGCCTAACATAGGCGTTACACGCAAGGATGCATCGGAGGAATCCCAGGCAGGAGAGGACTCGTCAGAATTGCCAGTGACATGGCCTGCAGGACTATTAGCATTCCTGGGGAAGGAGGAAATTGACACTGAGGGAGTTGTTGGTGGTGTGGTTTGCGTGAGCTTGGTTACAAGAGGAAGGGATTTACTGGTCAGTGGACTGCTTCCGCTGTCGCCCAAAGTTTTTGAACTTGTCACTGACTTATGATGAATGCGCTGCAGGTGACGTATAAGGGAGGATGTTCCGAGGTGTTTAACGTCCTTACCCCTACTTATTACAGCTTGACAAAGGGAACACACGGCTTGAGAAATGTTGTCCGCATTTCTGTTGAAATACTTCCACACTGAAGAGCTGATTTTTTTGGTATTTTCATCAGGCATGTCAATGGCCATATTCCTCCCACGGACAACAGGTTTCTCCCCGGGTGCCTGACTTAAACAAACCACCTCACCATCAGAATCCTCCTGGTCAATTTCCTCCCCAGCGCCAGCAACACCCATATCCTCCTCATCCTGGTGTACTTCAACAGTGACATCATCAATCTGACTATCAGGAACTGGACTGCGGGTGCTCCTTCCAGCACTTGCAGGGGGCGTGCAAATGGTGGAAGGCGCTGTTATGATTCCAGTACTCCTGACCGGAGGAGATCTTATGACAATAGCCAGAGTACTGGAAGGGAAATGCTGGTTACGGGAGCAGGAAAGCCTAGTTGCCCCTCTTTTGTTTCACCCATGCTATCGGAAATCCCTTGCGAGACTATGGTTTCTTGAGCCCCTGGCAGCCACGTTTGAAAGGCGGATTATGTCTGCCCAACTCCGGTGCCCCCCGGTCTTAGTGAGAGACAAAGGGAAATCCGAGGCAGGATGATGACAAGAGGACCTCTGACTAACAACAGGCCAAGGGCAACAAGCTAACTAACCAAACTTAAAGTATGCGCGGAAAAACCGCCAGATAAAAGGACAACCAAAATCCACTAGTCCATACTCCTACCCAGCACCGCTGGATACCAGAGTGGATCTGTGGGAGCGGAATCCTCCGCAAAAAGCTCCGAAACACAAATAATAAGTAATAAGTAATAAAGCGGCCAAGCCGCAACACACGGCTACGCCGCGACTCACGAACACCACTGGATGTTTAACGGTGCTCAGTCAGGACTCCAGGAACAGATGACGACTTCCGAGTGCAGGACAACTGAGGACAGGAACGACCGGATAAAGCAGGACTGGAAACACTCTCAGCAAACAGATACAGCATGCAGGAAGCTATTACCGGCGTCTGTGAGAAGCCCTGGGAGTGTACTTAACAGGGAGTCCTCCAATCAGCTGTTTAGAGGCTGATTGGACTAAATGCCATGCAGCTGCCTTGCTGCTAGGCCAGGAAACAGGTGCCCTTACTAATTTGAATGGACCCAGCAACGGGGAACGCGGTCCGCCAGTGGCGTCCCCGTTGCTAGGGTCCGTGCGGCTCCGTGCGCCCGGCGTCTAGCGTTGCCAGGGAGCCGGCGGCTGTACGCGCACGGCGTCCCTGGTTGCTAGGCGCCGGGCCGCACCGACGAGCGGACCCCGGCGCCTAACAGTACCCCCCCCCTTGAGGAGGGGTCAAGGAACCCCTAAAGCCAGGTTTCCGAGGAAATTCCCGAAAAAATGCCCTCTTGAGCCTCGGGGCATGGAGATCCTTATCCAGGACCCAAGACCTTTCCTCTGGACCATAGCCTTTCCAGTGCACCAGAAAATAAAGCCGACCCCGGGACAATTTAGAATCGAGAACCTTCTCCACCAAGAACTCCTGCTGTCCCTGTACATCTACTGGTGATTTCCCCTGAGAGATCTTCCGAGGAAATCTACTGGAAGAAACGTATGGTTTCAACAGGGAGCAATGGAACGTATTTCCGATCCGGAGAGCTCTTGGTAAACGTAACCGGAAAGCAACTGGGTTGATTTTTTTAATAATATGAAATGGTCCAATAAATTTGGGGCCCAATCTAGCTGAGGTTTGTCGAAGTCTAATGTTACGAGTCGACAACCATACCCTGTCTCCCACCTTAAAAGTGCAAGGACGCCGGAGCCTGTCAGAAAAAAATTTCTCTCGAAATGCCGCTTTTCTGAGAGCAAGGTGCACTTTTTTCCAAATGACTCTGAGATGAGAGGTTAAGGTTAGCGAGGAAACAGAAGAATGTTGAAAAAAAGAATTAGCTCTGGGGTGAAAACCAAAAACTGAAAAGAATGGAGACACATTAGTGGAGGAATGACAAGAAATGTTGTAAGCAAACTCTGCCAAAGGAAGAAACTCGGACCAATCATTCTGGAGTTTGGCTGAGTACAAACGCAAATACTGTTTTAATGATTGATTAACTCGCTCGGTCTGCCCGTTGGATTGGGGATGGTAGCCAGATGTTAAAGACAATTTCATCTTTAATAAGGCACAAAAAGACTTCCAGAATTGTGCAATGAATGTGGACCCCGATCAGAAACAATATCAGTGGGCAACCCATGAAGTCTGAAAACATGGCGGAGAAACAAAACAACCAATCCCTGGGCAGATGGCAGTCGGGGAAGAGCAATGAAATGGGCCATCTTGCTAAAACGGTCCACTACCACCCATATGACTCGGAATCCGGCTGACAGAGGGAGGTCTACCACAAAATCCATGGAAATATGAGACCATGGCCTGAGAGGAACATTTAAGGGCATAAGTTGCCCGATAGGCAAGGAACGGGGAACCTTATGCTGTGCACAGACCTGACAAGAAAAAACAAACTCCTTAATGTCTTTAGAAAGACCAGGCCACCATACTGAGCAGGAGACTAATTCCAAAGTCTTAGAGATCCCCGGATGCCCGGCAACTTTGCTATCATGAAACTCAGTCAAAACAGTAGCTCTCAAAAACTCAGGGACGTAAAGACGACCAGCAGGAGTATTTCCAGGAGCTTGATGTTGAAGCTGCTTTAACTGGGTAAATAAATCTTGTGTGAGGCCTGCCCAAATGACTGAAGGCGGAAGTATGGGAGTAACAGGACTGTTATTATGAACTGGAAGAAAACTGCGTGACAGGGCATCCGCCTTGGTATTCTTGGAACCTGGCCTAAACGTGATAATAAACTTGAAACGAGTAAAAAATAAAGCCCAACGAGCCTGCCGGGCATTCAGCCGCTTAGCTGATTCGATGTACTGAAGATTTTTGTGGTCAGTCAATACTGAAATGGTATGTGTTGCTCCCTCAAGCCAATGCCTCCACTCCTCGAAAGCCCATTTAATAGCCAGTAACTCCCGGTTACCAACATCGTAGTTGGATTCAGCGGATGAGAATTTCCTGGACATAAAGGCACAAGGATGTAGTTCCAGAGACTCCGGATCCTTTTGAGATAGGATAGCCCCCACTCCAACCTCCGAGGCATCAACCTCAACAATGAAGGGCAATTCTGGGTTGGGATGTCTGAGGACTGGAGCTGAGACAAAAGCTTGTTTCAAGGCCTGAAAGGATAACTCAGCTTCACGTGACCAGCTGGTAGGATCTGCTCCCTTCTTAGTCAGTGCCACAATGGGAGCAACCAGGTCGGAAAAAGAATGAATAAATCTTCTATAATAATTCGCAAACCCTAAAAAGCGCTGAATTGCTTTTAAGTTGGTGGGTTGCGCCCAACTAAGGATGGCTTGGAGCTTCTTAGGTTCCATGCAGAATCCCCGAGGGGAAATAATGTATCCTAAAAAGGATACCTCCGTGACATGAAACTCACACTTCTCCAGCTTGGCATATAGATGATTTTCACGTAATTTTTGAAGAACCTGACGCACCTGGGTAACATGTTGTTCAATTGAGTCAGAATAGATCAGGATGTCGTCTAAGTAAACGACCACGAATCTTCCTAGAAAATCACGGAGCACATCGTTAATGAGATCCTGGAAAACCGCCGGAGCGTTAGACAAGCCGAACGGCATCACCAGATACTCGTAGTGACCCGACTGAGTACTGAAAGCCGTCTTCCACTCATCTCCAGACTTGATTCGGATGAGATTATACGCTCCCCTCAGGTCAATTTTAGAAAAAATCACAGCCGAACGCAGCTGATCAAAGAGGACAGAAATCAGCGGCAGAGGATAAGTATTTTTAATTGAGATCTTATTCAGGGCTCTAAAGTCAATGCAAGGTCTGAGTGATCCATCTTTTTTCTCCACAAAGAAGAAGCCTGCACTTAAAGGGGATTTAGATGGCCTGATAAATCCTTTCCCTAGGCTCTCCTTAACATACTCATTCATTGCCGCAGTTTCTGGCCCGGATAATGCATATAACCTTCCCTTTGGCAATGTGGCACCAGGAATTAGCTCAATAGCACAATCATAAGGCCGATGGGGAGGCAGAATGTCCGCATTGCCCTTGGAAAACACATCAACAAAGTCTTGGTATTCCACAGGAATGAGTTCGGGAATGGCAGCAGCTATTCTGACGGGAAACGTAATACATTCCTTATTACAGATGGTACCCCATTGTGAAATCTCCCCCGACTGACAATCAATGGTGGGATTATGAAAAGCCAGCCAAGGGTGACCCAGAACCACTGGAACTGCTGGGCAATGGGTAAGGAAAAACTCGATCTTTTCAGAATGAAGAGCTCCTACTGTAAGTAGTACAGGGGGTGTACAGAGGGAAACAACCCCATTGGACAAGGGACTCCCATCTAAACCATGCATGGTGATACACCTACCCAAGGCTAACTGAGGAATACCTAAGGCCTTGGCCCACGTTAAGTCCATAAAGTTCCCTGCAGCTCCACTGTCAACAAAAGCTGACACCGAAGAACTGAGGCTGCCAAAGGAAACTTTAGCTGGAACTAAAAGGGAGTTATTCGAGGAGATAAGCTGCAGACCAAAGTGAACCCCCTCACAATTCACTTGGTCGAGGCGTTTCCCGACTTGTTCGGACAATTACGGGCAAAATGTCCCTTACCCCCACAGTACAAGCAAAGACCAGAGTTTTGCCTTCTGGCTCTTTCTTCTGGAGACAGCCGGGAGACACCCATCTGCATGTGCTCCTCTATGTCCTCAGGAATGGAAAATACACATGGAGTAGACCTGACAGGTGCTCCTTTTTCAGCCCTCCGCTCTCTGAGACGACGATCAATCTTAATAGAAAGCTCCATGAGTTTATCGAGAGTCTCAAGAGCGGGATACTGAAGGAGACTGTCTTTTATAGACTCAGATAAGCCGAGGCGAAACTGACTGCGCAGGGCTGGGTCATTCCAGCCACAGTCGTTCGACCAACGGCGAAACTCTGTACAATAAACCTCTGCAGGATTTCTACCCTGTCTGAGAGCGCGTAACTGACTCTCAGCGGATGCCTCTCTATCAGGGTCATCATACAAAAGCCCTAAAGACCCCAAAAAAGCGTCTACTGACAACAATGCCGGATCCTCTGCTTTTAAACCAAAAGCCCAGGTCTGAGGATCCCCCTGGAGCAAAGAAATAATAATTCCGACCCGCTGAGATTCAGTACCTGAGGAGATCGGTCTTAAACGAAAATAAAGTTTACAGGATTCCTTAAAATTAAAAAAAACTCCTTCCTATCACCAGAAAAACCGTCAGGCAAGTGCATTTTTGGTTCTGGGACTACCCTCGGGGAGGTTCGTAAAAGATCTTCCTGCGACTTCACCCGAAGGGAAAGATCCTGAACCATCTGAGTAAGTTCTTGAATCTGGCTGACTAGGAGCTGGCCAGGATTTGGCCCTAAACCTGTGGGATTCATGAGGCCGATAACTCTTACAAAACTGAAATGAGGAAAAAATCAAACCCTGTTTAATTTTAAGTTTTGGTATGGCCGGTAATAATGTTATGATTCCAGTACTCCTGACCGGAGGAGATCTTATGACAATGGCCAGAGTACTGGAAGGGAAATGCTGGTTACGGGAGCAGGAAAGCCTAGTTGCCCCTGGCGCCCTAACTCTATTGTCTCACCCGTGCTATCGGAAATCCCTTGCGAGACTATGGTTTCTTGAGCCCCTGGCAGCCACGTTTGAAAGGCGGATTATGTCTGCCCAACTCCGGTGCCCCCCGGTCTTAGTGAGAGACAAAGGGAAATCCGAGGCAGGATGATGACAAGAGGACCTCTGACTAACAACAGGCCAAGGGCAACAAGGTAACTAACCAAACTTAAAGTATGCGCGGAAAAACCGCCAGATAAAAGGACAACCAAAATCCACTAGTCCATACTCCTACCCAGCACCGCTGGATACCAGAGTGGATCTGTGGGAGCGGAATCCTCCGCAAAAAGCTCCGAAACACAAATAATAAGTAATAAGTAATAAAGCGGCCAAGCCGCAACACACGGCTACGCCGCGACTCACGAACACCACTGGATGTTTAACGGTGCTCAGTCAGGACTCCAGGAACAGATGACGACTTCCGAGTGCAGGACAACTGAGGACAGGAACGACCGGATAAAGCAGGACTGGAAACACTCTCAGCAAACAGATACAGCATGCAGGAAGCTATTACCGGCGTCTGTGAGAAGCCCTGGGAGTGTACTTAACAGGGAGTCCTCCAATCAGCTGTTTAGAGGCTGATTGGACTAAATGCCGTGCAGCTGCCTTGCTGCTAGGCCAGGAAACAGGTGCCCTTACTAATTTGAATGGACCCAGCAACGGGGAACGCGGTCCGCCAGTGGCGTCCCCGTTGCTAGGGTCCGAGCGGCTCCGTGCGCCCGGCGTCTAGCGTTGCCAGGGAGCCGGCGGCTGTACGCGCACGGCGTCCCTGGTTGCTAGGCGCCGGGCCGCACCGACGAGCGGACCCCAGCGCCTAACAGGCGCATGCTCTTCACGTCCAGTGTTGGGAAGGTCAGGCATCGCAAACGACACAATTGGACTCTCCTTGTGAATTTGTGATTTCGAAGAACGCACAGTTCTTTGCTGTGCTTTTGCCAGCTTAAGTCTTTTCATTTTTCTAGAGAGAGGCTGAGTGCTTCCATCCTCATGTGAAGCTGAACCACTAGCCATGAACATAGGGCAGGGCCTCAGCCGTTCCTTGCCACTCCGTGTGGTAAATGGCATATTGGCAAGTTTACGCTTCTCCTCCGACGATTTTATTTTAGATTTTTGAGTCCTTTTTTTACTGATATTTGGTGTTTTGGATTTTACATGCTCTGTACTATGACATTGGGCATCGGCCTTGGCAGACGACGTTGATGGCATTTCATCTTCTCGGCCATGACTAGTGGCAGCAGCTTCAGCACGAGGTGGAAGTCGATCTTGATCTTTCCCTATTTTTGGAACCTCAACATTTTTGTTCTCCATATTTTAATAGGCACAACTAAAAGGCACCTCAGGTAAACAATGGAGATGGATGGATACTAGTATACTTATGGATGACGAGTGACTGCCGACCTAGAGGTAGCTACAGCCGTGGACTACCGTACTGCGTCTGCTAGTATAGACTGGATGATAATGATATAAAAAATATATATATATCACTACTGCAGGACAGGTATATATTATATAATGACGGACCTGCTGGACACTGTCAGCACTGCAGACTCCTAAACTACTAGTATGAAGATAGAAAAAAAAAAACCACCACAGGTAGGTATACAATTATGGACGAGCGACTGCCGACACAGAGGTAGCTACAGCCGTGGACTACCATACTGCGTCTGCTAGTATAGACTGGATGATAATGATATAAAAAATATATATATATCACTACTGCAGGACAGGTATATATTATATAATGACGGACCTGCTGGACACTGTCAGCACTGCAGACTCCTAAACTACTAGTATGAAGAAGATAGAAGAAAAAAAACCCACCACAGGTAGGTATACAATTATGGATGAGCGACTGCCGACACAGAGGTAATTACAGCCGTGGACTACCATACTGCGTCTGCTAGTATAGACTGGATGATAATGATATAAAAAATATATATATATCACTACTGCAGGACAGGTATATATTATATAATTACGGACTTGCTGGACACTGTCAGCACTGCAGACTCCTAAACTACTTGTATGAAGATAGAAAAAAAAAACCACCACAGGTAGGTATACAATTATGGATGAGTGACTGCCGACACAGAGGTAGCTACAGCCATGGACTACCGTACTGCGTCTGCTAGTATAGACTGGATGATAATGATATAAAAAATATATATATATCACTACTGCAGGACAGGTATATATTATATAATGACAGACTTGCTGGACACTGTCAGCACTGCAGACTCCTAAACTACTAGTTTGAAGAAGATAGAAAAAAAAAACCCACCACAGGTAGGTATACAATTATGGACGAGCGACTGCCGACACAGAGGTAGCTACAGCCGTGGACTACCGTACTGCGTCTGCTAGTATAGACTGGATGATAATGATATAAAAAATATATATATATATCACTACTGCAGGACAGGTATATATTATATAATGACGGACCTGCTGGACACTGTCAGCACTGCAGACTCCTAAACTACTAGTATGAAGAAGATAGAAAAAAAACCCCCACCACAGGTAGGTATACAATTATGGACGAGCGACTGCTGACACAGAGGTAGCTACAGCCGTGGACTACCGTACTGCGTCTGCTAGTATAGACTGGATGATAATGATATAAAAAATATATATATATCACTACTGCAGGTATATATTATAATATAATGAATGACGGACCTGCTGGACACTGTCAGCAGAATGTGTTTATAGAATTAAAAAAAAAACACCACACGAGTGTTTAACTTTTTCAGGCAGACAATATACTGGTGGTCACTGGTCAGTCACACTGGCAGCAAAAGTGTGCACTGTTAAATATGTACTCCTGCTATAACTGCTCCCCAGTCTCCCCCACAATTAAGCTGTGTGAGCAGTGAGCACTCAGCACAGTCAGATATACATAGATGATATTATCATGCAGCACACTGAGGCTGAGCACAGATATGGTATGTGACTGTGTATCGTTTTTTTTCAGGCAGAGAACGGATTATATTAAATAATAAATAAAACTGGTGGTCACTAGTATAACTATCAGCAAAACTCTGCACTCTCTGAGTACTCCTAATGCTCCAGTAAATCAAGTGTCTCACTCTCTATCTAAACGGAGAGGACGCCAGGCACGTCCTCTCCCTATCAATCTCAATGCACGTGTGAAAATGGCGGCGACACGCGGCTCCTTATATAGAATCCGAGTCTCGCGATATAATCCGAGCCTCGCGAGAATCCGACAGCGGGATGATGACGTTCGGGCGCGCTCGGGTTAACCGAGCAAGGCGGGAAGATCCGAGTCTGCCTCGGACCCGTGTAAAAAGGCTGAAGTTCGGGGGGGTTCGGTTTCCGAGAAACCGAACCCGCTCATCACTAGAAACAGGACTTTGCACTTTATTGCTGGTACATTTTTCCCATAGTGGGTGCACATGCCCATAGCGGGCTGCCCACATATACACACTAAAGCCACAAGTATATTAAATACAATCTTTGAGACATACTAATACATTGCATTCTACTAGCACTATCTACAACTTTAATCAGCACATAAGCACAAATTGGTGTAGTTAATGTGACAATTTTTAGGCAGAAGAATTTAATCTGCCCTCTCTATGAACGCCCCTTGGAAAGCTTAAGAAGGATGTATTAAAATACTGAACTACTGATACATGTATAGTAAACCATACTCTTTCCTAACAAGGCTCTTCTGCGTACAGAATAATAAATAGACAGCGTTGATATCTATATAATATATTATACTTGCTGTCTGAAGGATACTGTCAGCTGTCAACATAAAAATACGAGTGAAACAGTTCTGACATTATATATATATATATCTCCTATATATTTGCCTTAATCTGTGACTCTGTGCCCGTAACGCTGGGCGGAGTCACAGAGCTGGGCGGAGTCAACTGCATCTGCTGCAGGGAGCTACCCCATACCCAGCGCCAGCAGCAGTCAGGTGCAAGACCCTACATTACAGTATAGGAGGTGAGGATGGCCACTAGCTTCCGGCTGCTGTGCCTGTCTCGCCCCCCCCCCCCCCCCCCCCCCCCCAATCGCCTGTGACAGCGGGCTGTGTGCTGTGCGGGTCCCGAAAAGGGGGTGGGGCTACGACGTCACAAGGGGAGGAGCTACACGGAATAGAGGGGCGGGGCTACACGAGACCAGACAGCTGAACAGTGGTGGAATAAGCATTGCAGTGACGGCCAGCCAGACTTGGTAAGGGGAGGGTGAGAGAGAAATGTGTGTGTGTGTGGGGGGGGGGGGGTGTATATAGTGGGGGTGGGGGGTGGGGGGGTGTGTGTGTATATAGTGGGGGGGTGTATATAGTGGGGGGGAGTGTGTGTGGGTGTATATAGGGGGGGGGTGGGTGTGTGTGTGTTTGTGTGTGTATATATGGTGGGGTGTGTGTGTTTGTATATATGTGTGAATTGTGTGTGTGTGAGGTATGTCTGTGTGTGCGCACTTTATGGACGTCACTGCTGGGGGGCCATTACATGCAAGGACGCTACTAATATAGGAGGGGCATTACGTATAAGGACGCTACTACTATAGGGGGGCATTACGTATAAGGACGCTACTACTATGGGGGGGCATTACGTATAAGGACGCTACTACTATAGGGGGGGCATTACGTATAAGGACGCTACTACTATGGGGGGGCATTACGTATAAGGACGCTACTACTATAGGGGGACATTACGTATAAGGAGGCTACTAATACTGGGGGGCATTACATATAAGGACGCTACTACTGGGGGGGGCATTATGTATAAGGACTCTATTACTTCTGGGGGGCATTATGTATAAGGACGGTGCTACTACTACTGGGAGGGCATTACATGTAAGGATGCTACTACTACTGGGGGGGCATTATGTATAAGGACGGTACTACTACTGGGGGCACATTATGTATAAGGATGCTACTACTACAGGGGTGGCATTACGTATAAGGACGCTACTATTACTGTTTGGGGGCATTACATATAACTGCTATTACTACTGGGGGGCATTACGTATAAGGACACTACTACTATTGGGGGGGCATTATGTATAAGGACGCTACTACTACGGGTGGGGCATTACGTATAAGGATGCTACTATTACTGTTGTGGGGCATTACATATAACTGCTACTACTACTGGGGGGGCATTATGTATAAGGACACTACTACTATTGGGGGGGCATTATGTATAAGGACGCTACTACTACTGGGGGGGCATTATGTATAAGGATGCTACTACTACTGGGGGGGCATTATGTATAAGGACGCTACTATTACTGTTGGGGAGCATTACATATAACTGCTACTACTACTGGGGGGGCATTATATATATGGACACTACTACTATTGGGGGGGCATTACGTATATGGACGCTACTATGGGTGGGGCATTACGTATAAGGACGCTACTACTACGGGTGGGGCATTACGTATAAGATGAATAAGATTGTGCTACATTGTGGTGTAATTTTAAATTGGGGTACTATTGTGTGGCCATGCCCCTTAGTTGTGAAACCACACCACTTTTCCCGATGCACAACAAAGGAATATGGGAGGGCGCAAAACTCATAGTTTGCAGGGGGGCGCCGAACACCCTAGCACCGGCCCTGGCCACCAGTAGCAAAAGTACACCACGGCCACTGACACTATCTGCAGGGAGGGGAACAGCGCTGATATGGAGGGTACTTGCAGGCAGCGAGTCGCCGCCCGCTCCTCTCCCACCTACACACCATACCTGCCGCCTGACACCAACACCCCAGGGAGAGGGCGCTAGCTCAGGCACCGCTAGATCAGCATCTGCAGCATACAGACAAGGGCTGCCATGCTCAGCGGCAAGCGGTGCGGAGCATGTACAGCGGGACAGCGCCAGGACGGGACACGCACTAATCAACATTGCTGCTGGGCCGGAGCTCCCTCCGTCTGCAGCCTAAGGACGCGCGCCGCACCTCTCCAGGGAAACACCATGCCTGCCCGCCCACAGGGCTCCGGACGCTTACCTATGCTCCGCGATCACAGCTGACGCTGCCATGCAGGATGGAGGAATGACGCCCGTCAGACGGGGCGGACAGTGTGCGGCGGAACGGGGCCAGGAAGGAATGCTGACCACGACCCATTGCTGCTGGGTCTGAGCTCCCTCCCTCTGCAGTCACCATCTCACAGCAGCAGCCTGGAGGTTAGTGGCCACCACGACCCGCACATCCTTACCTCACACATACCTCACACATACCTCTCATATACCTCACATATACCTCACATATACCTCACATACCTCACACATGAGAGCAAAGGTACACACACTGTGACATCACACCTGTAGCCCACCCCTATATCTGCTAAGTACTCCCCGTCACTATGCCCTGTCACCCTCAACCTGCTCTCTAACTGCCTGTCTGTGTACTGGCCTTCACCCCTCTCACACCATCACCAACCCTCACTAACTACCACAGAGACTATGTGCACTGATATCTGCCCCTCCACCACAAGCAGTGCCCCTGGACCCCTCCCCATTCCCCGCAAACCCCCGCACCTGCCCCTCCACCACCCGTGGCACCCCCACCCACTGCGCCTTCGGACCCCCTACCCCACCCGCAGTGTCTTCCAAACCCCTCCCCCATCTGCAGCAGCCCCTCCCCCATCTGCCACACCCCGCATCTAGCTCTCCCCCGCCCGCTGCACCTTTGGATCCCCTATCCCACCCACGCAGCAGGCCCTTCCCAATCCGCATCGCCTACACCATTCGCAACAGCACCGCACCCGCCACTCCCCCACCCACGTTACCCCCGCATCCACCCCTCCCCCACCCACCGCGCCCCCTGGACACCTCATCCATCCACTGCACACCCACACCCACCCCTTCCCCATCTGCAGCGCCTTCGGAACCCCTCCTCCATCCGCAACAGCTCTGCAGCTGCCATCCCCCACCTGCGACACCCCTGCTCTTACCCCACCCACAGCGCCTTCATACCCCCTCCCCCATCCGCGGTCCCCACTCCCCAAACCCCTTCCTGTTGCAAGGGACTACGCCCCCTTCACCATCGGACGCCCTGTCATTGTGCAATATTCAAACACTAACAAAATTAGGAATGCAGGTAATACTCCATATATTGAACCCCAGAAAGGCGTGCAGGGGTTAAGGGGGCGTAGCCCCTTCCGACGGTGTGAAGAGCGCCCGTAGGGCGCGATGAAGCACCTAGTATATATATATGAAACGAAATAGAGGAGATGGCGCCAAGGGAGTTATATCAACGCCCTACCTAAAAACGGACCCTTACAGTACTCTCCGGATAAATTACGTCAGATAACAAATACTAACATAAAAATTTATTAAAACAACATATAAACCCGACACAAATGTTCATAAGTATACAGAGTTGATACATTTACATTTGTCGCATAATTTGAACAATCAGTTTGTAGTGATGAGGCAAAAGCTAGATATATCACTACGATTTCCTCCTTCTCCTTATTGTAGATTCAGAGGTAACATCAGATAATAGATAGATGAATAACCCAACGCGTTTCGTCTTGTTCCAAGACTTCATCAGGGGTAAAATCTCTTCATTTCAGAACATATTGTCAGCACATAAAAGGTCATTCAAAGATGTATGAACAATGTTTCAATATTTCAATGGGACTTGATTGATACAGCGAGGACCATACCTCATATATCATCAGCTTGAGTCTGACATTCAGATATTCGAATATGGGGAAGATTCATATGTGTATAGAATCTAACTGGTTCACAAGCATAAGGAACCTCATCGGTCAGCAGCTTGAACCTGACACTCAGAGACTCAGGAGTGAAGGCAATTCAAATGGGTATAATGTCTAACCAATTTAGAACACGTGGTAGACCCTCCAGTAGTGCAGTGCTGACAGCCAAGTCTCATTATACAGAGACTTGGCTGTCAGCACTGCACTACTGGAGGGTCTACCACGTGTTCTAAATTGGTTAGACATTATACCCATTTGAATTGCCTTCACTCCTGAGTCTCTGAGTGTCAGGTTCAAGCTGCTGACCGATGAGGTTCCTTATGCTTGTGAACCAGTTAGATTCTATACACATATGAATCTTCCCCATATTCGAATATCTGAATGTCAGACTCAAGCTGATGATATATGAGGTATGGTCCTCGCTGTATCAATCAAGTCCCATTGAAATATTGAAACATTGTTCATACATCTTTGAATGACCTTTTATGTGCTGACAATATGTTCTGAAATGAAGAGATTTTACCCCTGATGAAGTCTTGGAACAAGACGAAACGCGTTGGGTTATTCATCTATCTATTATCTGATGTTACCTCCGAATCTACAATAAGGAGAAGGAGGAAATCGTAGTGATATATCTAGCTTTTGCCTCATCACTACAAACTGATTGTTCAAATTATGCGACAAATGTAAATGTATCAACTCTGTATACCTATGAACATTTGTGTCGGGTTTATATGTTGTTTTAATACATTTTTATGTTAGTATTTGTTATCTGACGTAATTTATCCGGAGAGTACTGTAAGGGTCCGTTTTTAGGTAGGGCGTTGATATAACTCCCTTGGCGCCATCTCCTCTATTTCGTTTCATATTTTCACACATTTAGTTCCTCCTAACAGGGAACTTAGAGGATACAGGCAGCCATATAATTAATTATTTTTAGTGTTTTATTTGAAATTGCGCAGTGGGAGAGTAATTCTTGTCATATATATATATATATATATATATATATCAATAAATGCTCATGTAAAGACATGGTGACCAATTGCTGACAACGATTATTCGACTGGTGTAAGATAAAGAGCAATATCATATAATAGAACATAAGAATCAATACGTGGACACATTTTTTAATCTTTAATCACATGTATTATTCCAATTGCACTTGTGGTATATGTTGTATATGTCTTGATTTTAACCTCTATGTTTCGTCTATACTCGTAGTTTGTGTGTTTGTTATTGTCACACTATTTTAATTTGACATCAATAAACGTGAACTTTTAGGAATTCTTGAGAACGTGGTGATAATCAGGTCACTCTTATTCTTGTGCATCAACAATACAGCCTTTTCTTCCTTTTTTCCTTGTCTACTTATCTTAGCTGTAGTTGGTAGCACCCCCAACATTAATGGTATATACCTACAATTAATAGGGGTTTTTCTTGGAGCTTTTTGTTCCAATCATGTATCAATAAATAGTGTGTGTGCAGATACAACCCCATTATTAGAAAGCAATGAAGCACCCCCTGATTCATTTGGTGATAGCAAAACACACACACACACACACGGGCACGCCAGTGCTGCAAGTAGAAAAGTTTTCTTAGTGGTACTGATAGTAAAAATTGTCGTGGTCATGTGCCATTAGGGGGCGTGTTCACATGATACTAGGAGAGTGTCTACGTGACAATAGGGGCATGGCCACATTATGCCAAACACCATAATGCCCATTACACATTATGCCACACTGCGTAATGCCCATTACACATTATGCCACACTCCGTAATGCCCATTACACATTATGCGAAACACCGTAATGCCCATTACACATTATGCCACACTCCATAATGCCCCTTACACATTATGCCACACACCGTAATGCTTATTACACATTATGCCACATACCGTAATGCTTATTACACATTATGCCACACACCGTATTGCCTATTACACATTATCCTAGACACCGTAACACCCATTACACATTATGCCACACAACGTAATGCCCATTACACATTATGCCACACACCGTAATGCCTATTACACATTATACCACACACCGTAATGCCTATTACACATTATGCCACACACCGTAATGCCTATTACATATTATACCACACACCGTAATGCATATTACATATTATGCCACACACCGCAATGCCCATTACACATTATGCCACACACTGTAATGCCCATTACACATTATGCCACACAGTTATGCCACTGACACCATTTTATGTCCCACACACAGAAATGCCCCTTATAAATGATGCCCCAGCGGTGGGCTGGTGGTAAGACCATATTTCTTAATGGTACTCCGTACCACTCTGTACCACCCTACTTTCAGCACTGACAAGCAGAGACCTGTGGCAGCTGCAACAGAGCTGACATAAAGTGTCCGGCACTTGCATACGGTACCGCCATCCAACGTGGCTGCTCAAGTGTGAGTTCATTCTTACTGCTGCTGGCCGGCGCAGCCACGGGAGGCTTATAATGTGTCAGTCAGACTCATTATAAAGCCAGAGGCTTTGGGCCCCTTCATAGCAGTGGCCCCCCGGTGCAATACATCGGCTGCACTGCTGCTAGTTCCACAACTGTGGACATTGTCCATTCTATAATGGGTGCAATGGGGGGGCCCAGGGGGGGCCCACACCGCACCCATTTTAATACTTAGTTTTCCAGAGTCCAGCGCCAGGAGCTGCAATCGTGGCGGAAATTGCCGCCAAAATGGCCGCCGCGCATGCGCGGTAGCCAAATTGGTCTCCGGATCATGGCGGGCGCCATGTTTCCGGAGACCTGCGCATGTGCAGTAGACTCCGGCACAGTGCCGGAGTCTACAGCGCTGTGCAGAGGAGGGGGCCCACCCGGAGGTGCACCCGGAGGTGCACACGGGCCCCCTCCTCTGTATAAACACCCCTGACTGTGGAGGAGGCAGAATCTCAGATCTGATTGCTGCTTTCCTCCCCCTATCCTTCCTTTAATCCCTGCTGGTCCAGCTTGGCCCCCATTGCTGCTCACTACCTGGCAGGCCTGTAAATGTAATAAAGGTGGGATGAGAAAACCTGTCCGTCCCCTTTCATTCCCTCTTATGGTAGTTTTGGCACCATTGCAGCGCCTTCTTATGCATACCTCCCAACTGTCCCGATTTTCGTGGGACAGTCCCGTTTTTTGGGGACTGTCCCGCTGTCCCACCCGCGGGCCACAGTGTCCCGCGGTGGGGGGGGGGGGGGCAGTTGGGAGTCTCATGCACTCGCTGCCCTGCTTAGCAGAGCAGCGGTGACTAGACGCTGTGCGCATGCACACAGCGTCTATTCACTGGAGTCAGAGGGAGAGGGGGCATGCCAGCGGCTCACAGAGCGCTGGGCATGCCCCCTCAGTGACAAAAATGAGGGCGTGGCTCATGACCGCGGGTCCTCCCGCAAAGCCACACCCCCTTTTCTTAGGCCATGCCCCCTTTTCGGGAGTGCGCGCAGCTTGGGCGCGCGTGTGTCCCTCTTCTCAAAAATGAAAAGTTGGGAGGTATGCTTATGTATAATCTTGCATTATTGTATTAGCATACTTGCCTACTCTAGCGGAATGGCCGGGAAGCTCCCGAAAATCGGGTGACCCTCCCGGCCCCCCGGAAGAGCAGGCAAGTCTCCTGATTTCTGTGGTCCTCCCTACCCGGCCACCCACTTAGTGAGTTAAGTGGGAGGTCCGGGCAGTCGATGGCGCGATTCTTGTTGAATCACGTCATCATAGCCACGCCTCCTGCAGTATAATGCTGGTAAAATTGGCATTCCTCCGCCCCATTCCGCCTCCACCTCCGCCCCCTCTGCCCATCATTGCCCTGCCCCGCCCCCTGCTGAGCCGACCTGGCTACTCTCTCCTGGAGGAAGCAGCTGGAAAGTCGGTAAGTATGTGTATTAGACAATCTGAGCCTCTGCAACTGTTGTGACACTACAAGTACAATGACCAGGACCGTACCAAGGGGTGTGCAACATGTGTCCACTCCATAGCCCGTACTTCTGGTTATCAGGGTGCCTGGAATGGCACCCTGCAGCCAGGATTATTGCTACAGCACTGCCAGAGAATTCTGCGGGCAATCCAAATGGTCACCCTGCAGTCTGTGCAACCAAACAGAGCCTACGCAGCTCAGTGCTTACCGGTGCTGCCGGCCCCGCCCCCCTGTGAGCAACGTCATGATGTTATGCAATCAGTGGGTGGGGCCACACAGATCTCATTTAAGCCTTGTTACGGCTATGACAGTGACACATGTGGCCTAATACGACGCTGCGTAGCTATGGGGCTAATGCAGAGTTGGTCGCAAAATTGCCAGAAATTATTGTAAAAAATAAAAGATCATTCATAAATGGTGTATTCTCACACATAGCGAGATGTGCTCCAGGCAAACATCACAGTTGTGTCGATGTTGTAAATCATTTATTGTATCCGAAACTAGTGATGAGCGGGTTCGGTTTATCGGAAACCGAACCCCCCCGAACTTCACCCATTTTACACGGGTCCGAGGCATACTCGGATTCTCCCGTATGGCTCGGTTAACCCGAGCGCGCCCGAACGTCACCATCCCGCTGTCGGATTCTCGCGAGATTCGGATTCTATATAAGCAGCCGCGCGTCCCCGCCATTTTCACTCGTGCATTGGAAATGTTAGGGAGAGGACGTGGCTGGCGTCCTCTCCGTTTATTAATCTTGAATTCTTGATGCAAAAATATTTGTGCTTATTGCTTAATTGTGGGGACTGGGGAGCAGCTGTATTATATAGGAGGAGTACAGTGCAGAGTTTTGCTGACAGTGACCACCAGTATACGTTGTCTGCCTGAAAAACATTCCATATCTGTGCTCAGTGTGCTGCATATATCTGTGCTCACACTGCTTTATTGTGGGGACTGGGGACCACCAGTATATTATATAGGAGGAGTACAGTGCAGAGTTTTGCTGACAGTGACCACCAGTATACGTTGTCTGCCTGAAAAACACTCCATATCTGTGCTCAGTGTGCTGCATATATCTGTGCTCACACTGCTTAATTGTGGGGACTGGGGAGTAGCTGTATTATATAGGAGGAGTACAGTGCAGAGTTTTGCTGACAGTGACCACCAGTATACGTTGTCTGCCTGAAAAACACTCCATATCTGTGCTCACACTGCTTTATTGTGGGGACTGGGGACCACCAGTATATTTTATAGGAGGAGTACAGTGCAGAGTTTTGCTGACCAGTGACCACCAGTATACGTTGTCTGCGTGAAAAACACTCCATATCTGTGCTCAGTGTGCTGCATATATCTGTGCTCACACTGCTTTATTGTGGGGACTGGGGACCAGCAGTATTATATAGGAGGAGTACAGTGCAGAGTTTTGCTGACAGTGACCACCAGTATATATAGCAGTACGGTACAGAAGGCCACTGCTCTACCTACCTCTGTGTCGTCAAGTATACTATCCATCTAGATTCTATACCTGTGGTGCATTTTAGTTTTACAGTTTGCTGACAGTAACCACCAGTATATATAGCAGTACAGTACGGAAAGCCACTGCTCTACCTACCTCTGTGTCGTCAAGTATACTATCCATCCATACCTGTGGTGCATTTCAGTTGTGCGCAGTATATATAGTAGTAGGCCATTGCTATTGATACTGGCATATAATTCCACACATTAAAAAATGGAGAACAAAAATGTGGAGGTTAAAATAGGGAAAGATCAAGATCCACTTCCACCTCGTGCTGAAGCTGCTGCCACTAGTCATGGCCGAGACGATGAAATGCCATCAACGTCGTCTGCCAAGGCCGATGCCCAATGTCATAGTAGAGAGCATGTAAAGTCAAAAAAACAAAAGTTCAGTAAAATGACCCAAAAATCTAAATTGAAAGCGTCTGATGAGAAGCGTAAACTTGCCAATATGCCATTTACGACACGGAGTGGCAAGGAACGGCTGAGGCCCTGGCCTATGTTCATGGCTAGTGGTTCAGACTCACATGAGGATGGAAGCACTCATCCTCTCGCTAGAAAAATGAAAAGACTTAAGCTGGCAAAAGCACAGCAAAGAACTGTGCGTTCTTCGAAATCACAAATCCCCAAGGAGAGTCCAATTGTGTTGGTTGCAATGCCTGACCTTCCCAACACTGGACGGGAAGAGTTTGCGCCTTCCACCATTTGCACGCCCCCTGCAAGTGCTGGAAGGAGCACCCGCAGTCCAGTTCCTGATAGTCAAATTGAAGATGTCACTGTTGAAGTACACCAGGATGAGGATATGGGTGTTGCTGGCGCTGGGGAGGAAATTGACAAGGAGGATTCTGATGGTGAGGTGGTTTGTTTAAGTCAGGCACCCGGGGAGACACCTGTTGTCCGTGGGAGGAATATGGCCATTGACATGCCTGGTCAAAAAACAAAAAAAATCACCTCTTCGGTGTGGAATTATTTCAACACAAATGCGGACAACAGGTGTCAAGCCGTGTGTTGCCTTTGTCAAGCTGTAATAAGTAGGGGTAAGGACGTTAACCACCTAGGAACATCCTCCCTTATACGTCACCTGGACCGCATTCATCAGAAGTCAGTGACAAGTTCAAAAACTTTGGATGACAGCAGAAGCAGTCCACTGACCACTAAATCCCTTCCTCTTGTAACCAAGCTCCTGCAAACCACACCACCTACTCCCTCAGTGTCAATTTCCACCTTACACAGGAAAGCCAATAGTCCTGCAGGCCATGTCACTGGCAAGTCTGACGAGTCCTCTCCTACCTGGGATTCCTCCGATGCATCCTTGAGTGTAACGCCTACTGCTGCTGCTGCTGTTGTTGCTGCTGGGAGTCGATCGTCATCCCAGAGGGGAAGTCGGAAGTACTACTTCCAGTAAGCAATTGACTGTCCAACAGTCCTTTGCGAGGAAGATGAAATATCACAGCAGTCATCCTGCTGCAAAGCGGATAACTCAGGCCTTGTCAGCCTGGGTGGTGAGAAACGTGGTTCCGGTATCCGTTAATTCAGAGGCAACTAGAGACTTGTTTGAGGTACTGTGTCTCCGGTACCAAATACCATCTAGGTTCCATTTCTCTAGGCAGGCGATACCGAAAATGTACACTGACGTCAGAAAAAGAGTCACCAGTGTCCTAAAAAATGCAGTTGTACCCAATGTCCACTTAAACACGGACATGTGGACAAGTGGAGCAGGGCAGACTCAGAACTATATGACTGTGACAGCCCACTGGGTAGATGTATTGCCTCCCGCAGCAAGAACAGCAGCGGCAGCACCAGTAGCAGCATCTCGCAAACGCCAACTCGTTCCTAGGCAGGCTACGCTTTGTATCACCGCTTTCCATAAGTGGCACACAGCTGACAACCTCTTACGGAAACTAAGGAACATCATCGTAGAATGGCTTACCCCAATTGGACTCTCCTGGGGATTTGTGACATCGGACAACGCCACCAATATTGTGCGTGCATTACATCTGGGCAAATTCCAGCACGTCCCATGTTTTGCACATACAGTGAATTTGGTGGTGCAGAATTATTTAAAAATCGACAGGGGCGTGCAAGAGATGCTGTCGGTGGCCCGAAGAATTGTGGGCCACTTTCGGCATTCACCCACCGCGTACAGAAGGCTGGAGCACCAGCAAACACTCCTGAACCTGCCCTGCCATCATCTGAAGCAAGACGTGGTAACGAGGTGGAATTCAACCCTCTATATGCTTCAGAGGATGGAGGAGCCTCAAAAGGCCATTCAAGCCTATACATCTGGCCACGATATAGGCAAAGAGGAATGCACCTGACTCAAGCGCAGTGGAGAATGATTTCAACGTTGTGCAAGGTTCTGCAACCCTTTGAACTTGCCACACGTGAAGTCAGTTCAGACACTGCCAGCCTGAGTCAGGTCATTCCCCTCATCAGGCTTTTGCAGAAGAAGCTGAAGACATTGAAGGAGGAGCTAAAACAGAGTGATTCTGCTAGGCATGTGGGACTTGTGGATGGAGCCCTTAATTCGCTTAACCAGGATTCACAGGTGGTCAATCTGTTGAAATCAGAGCACTACATTTTGGCCACCGTACTCGATCCTAGATTTAAAACCTACGTGGGATCTCTCTTTCTGGCAGACACAAGTCTGCAGAGGTTCAAATACCTGCTGGTGAGAAAATTGTCAAGTCAAGCGGAATGTGACCCGTCAACAGCTCCCCCTTCACATTCTCCCGCAACTGGGGGTGCTAGGAAAAGGCTAAGAATTCCGAGCCCACCCACTGGCGGTGATTCAGGGCAGTCTGGAGCGAGTGCTGACATCTGGTCCGGACTGAAGGACCTGGCAACGATTACTGATATGTCGTCTACTGTCACTGCATATGATTCTGTCACCATTGAAAGAATGGTGGAGGATTATATGAGTGACCGCATCCAAGTAGGCACGTCAGACAGTCCGTACGTATACTGGCAGGAAAAAGAGGCAATTTGGAGGCCCTTGCACAAACTGGCTTTATTCTACCTAAGTTGCCCTCCCTCCAGTGTGTACTCCGAAAGAGTGTTTAGTGCAGCCGCTCACCTTGTCAGCAATCGGCATACGAGGTTACTTCCAGAAAATGTGGAGAAGATGATGGTCATCAAAATTAATTATAATCAATTCCTCCGTGGAGACATTCACCAGCAATTGCCTCCAGAAAGTACACAGGGATCTGAGATGGTGGATTTCAGTGGGGACGAATTAATAATCTGTGCGGAGGGGGATGTACACAGTAAAAGGGATGAGGAATCGGAGGATGATGATGAGGTGGACATCTTGCCTCTGTAGAGCCAGTTTGTGCAAGGAGAGATTGATTGCTTCTTTTTTGGTGGGGGCCCAAATCAACCTGTCATTTCAGTCACAGTCATGTGGCAGACCCTGTTGCTGAAATGATGGGTTCGTTAAAGTGTGCATGTCCTGTTTATACAACATAAGGGTGGGTGGGAGGGCCCAAGGACAATTCCATCTTGCACCTCTTTTTTCTTTCATTTTTCTTTGCATCATGTGCTGTTTGGGGACAATTTTTTTGAAGTGCCATCCTGCCTGACACTGCAGTGCCACTCCTAGATGGGCCAGGTGTTTGTTTTGGCCACTTGTGTCGCTTAGCTTAGTCACACAGCGACCTTGGTGCGCATCTTTTTTTCTTTGCATCATGTGCTGTTTGGGGACAATTTTTTTGAAGGGCCATCCTGCCTGACACTGCGGTGCCACTCCTAGATGGGCCAGGTGTTTGTGTCGGTCACTTGTGTCGCTTAGCTTAGTCACACAGCGACCTTGGTGCGCATCTTTTTTTCTTTGCATCATGTGCTGTTTGGGGACAATTTTTTTGAAGTGCCATCCTGCCTGACACTGCAGTGCCACTCCTAGATGGGCCAGGTGTTTGTGTCGGCCACTTGTGTCGCTTAGCTTAGCCATCCAGCGACCTCGGTGCAAATTTTAGGACTAAAAATAATATTGTGAGGTGTGAGGTATTCAGAATAGACTGAAAATGAGTGTAAATTATGGTTATTGAGGTTAATAATACTATGGGATCAAAATGACCCCCAAATTCTATGATTTAAGCTGTTTTTGAGGTTTTTTTGTAAAAAACACCCGAATCCAAAACACACCCGAATCCGACAAAAAATTTTCTGGGAGGTTTTGCCAAAACGCGTCCGAATCCAAAACACGGCCGCGGAACCGAATCCAAAACCAAAACACAAAACCCGAAAAATTTCCGGTGCACATCACTATCCGAAACAAACATGTTTGTTGTTAGACCACAGTTACATAAAAAACAACAACTCTCTAGTACGTCAGGAACAGTGAATTGTTTTTGCGATTTAAAAAGAATAAAAATGATTTCAATACAGAATTTCTATATTCCCTGCAAAATATGCAGTCAATAATGTTCAAATAACTAAATGACTGCAAAATCAGAAAATTTTTCAGTATGATGTCCCTTTATGTATTAAATGTGTCCCTTATTAGATGTGACAAGTGAGCCTGTAGCTATAATCTGAGTGACAGCTCCCCCTCCCCCTGTGTGCAGAATGCGACCTCACTGGTATCTGAGTGTGAGAGACTTTCACTTTCATTTCCCTCTTCTGCTGCCAGCGATGGCGTCTGCTGATGTGAGACAGGAGCTGGACTGTTCCATCTGCCTGAGCATTTATACAGATCCTGTAACCCTGAGATGTGGCCACAACTTCTGCCGGGTCTGCATTGATCGTGTGCTGGATACACAGGAGGGGTCTGGAGCTTATACTTGTCCAGAATGCAGAGCAACGTTCAGAAGACGTCCTGCACTGATACGGAGCATAACGCTGTGTAACATAGTGGGGAGATTCCTGTCTACTTGGCCAGATCAGGAGGAGACTGGGATCTTCTGCACTTACTGTATTCACTCTCCTGTACCTGCTGCTAAATCCTGTCTGCTGTGTGAGGCTTCTCTGTGTGATAAACACCTGAGAGTACACAGCAAGTCAGCAGAACACGTCTTATGTCATCCCACCACTGCCCTGGGGAACAGGAAGTGCTCCATCCATAAGGAACTCTTCAGATATTACTGCACTGAGGATGCTGCCTGTATCTGTGTGTACTGTTCAACTGGAGAACATCGGGGACATCTTGTTGAGTCACTGGATGATGCTTCTGAGAAAAAAAAGGAGAAGCTGAGGAATGTTCTTCAGAAACTGACCACAAAGAGAACGGAGACTGAGAAAAGAGTCCAGAGTCTGCAGGAGCGCAGGAGAGAAGATCAGGGAAAAGCCGCAGGTGTAACAGAGACAGTCACTGCCTTGTTTAGAGACATCAGGAGACAGCTGGAAGACCTGGAGAAGAGAGTCCTGAGTGAGATCTCCAGGCAGGAACAGCGCGTTTTACTCTCAGTCTCTGATCTGATCCAGCAGCTGGAAATAAAGAAGGACGAGATGTCCAGGAAGATGCGTCACATTGAGGAGCTGTGTAACATGTCTGATCCAGTGACTGTCTTACAGGAACCAGACACAGGTGACTTGTGTGATACTGAGGACACAGAGAGACATGATATCCAGGTCCGTGGTGCAGGAGATCTGGATGTGGGTCTCATCTCAGGGACATTACACACATTATCTGACATAATAACAGGTATAAATACAGGGATCTATGTGCAGGAATATACAGACCTATTACTGGATATAGCCACAGCTGGTGATAATATACTGATATCAGGTGACAGGAAAACTGCATCCAGGTCAGATATAAACCAGAATCACCCGGTAACACCAGAGAGATTTGAGGGTAATCAGGTAATAAGCATCAGGAGATTCTCCTCAGGCCGACATTACTGGGAGGTGGATGTCAGTAAGTCAGTGTGGTGGGGAGTGGGGATGTGTTATCCCAGTATAGACAGGAGAGGAGATCCATCATACATTGGATATAATAACAAGTCCTGGTGTGTGTATAGGTGTAATGATCAGTACTCAGTGATACATGACAGTACAGTGATCCGGTTACCTGACAATATCCCCTGTGACAGAGTGAGGGTATATCTGGATCATGGGGCAGGACAGCTGTCCTTTTATTCTATATGTGACCCCATCAGACACTTACACACCTACACTGCCGTCCTCACTGAGCCCCTCCATGCTGCATTATGGTTAGATGACAGGAGTATAACTATATCTGGGGGAGTCAGGAGCTGGGAGAAATTACCATAATAAATCCGCACAGAGACTGGTGACATCACAGTGAGGGAATCTGATTGGTAGAGCAGTCAGCCTAGGGCTGGCCATCAAAGGTGATGAATTTTGAGTTTTATTGGAAAAATTTACCTTTACTGGGCTAATGGGCAAGAACACTAAGGGGCCCATTTATCATTAAATATTTGCAGTTTATTCCCTGAAAAACCTCAACCGCAATGGCCGCTATGAATGCGTAGTCAGCGGAACCACGCATGAATGTGAGTCTTGCTACCACAAAGAGCACATCACAGGGCGCTCGTATTGCTCCCAGATCACACACATATGTACATACAGTATTAAACAGTTATTTTATGCTTACGTAATCTTTTAGGAAATGTTACTTTACATATTAAAACTATATTTCTCTTATGTCCTAGAGCTCAGGTTCTCAAACTCGGTCCTCAGGACCCCACACAGTGCATGTTTTGCAGGTCTCCTCACAAAATCACAAGTGAAATAATTAGCTCCACCTGTGGACCTTTTAAAATGTGTCTGTGAGTAATTAATACACCTGTGCACCTGCTGGGTTACCTGCAAAACATGCACTGTGTGGGGTCCTGAGGACCGAGTTTGAGAACCACTGTCCTAGAGGATGCTGGGGTTCCATTTAGTACCATGGAGTATAGATGGGTCCACTAGGATCCATGGGCACTTTAAGAGTTTAATAGTGTGGGCTGGCTCCTCCCTCTATGCCCCTCCTACCAGACTCAGTTTAGAAAATGTGCCCGGAGGAGCCGGTCACAGCTAGGGGAGCTCCTAGGAGTTTTCTTAGTTTTATTGTTTTCTGAGTTAGTTAGATTACAGGAAGGCTGCTGGCAAAAGCCTCCCTGCTTCGTGGGACTTAGGGGGGAGTAGGAACCAACTTCCTGAAGAGTTAATTTTTCTCTACTCCGCTGACAGGACACTGAGCTCCTGTGCGTACTGATCGCAAGCCCGCGAGGCGACTGCTCACTCCCGCAGCACGGCCACCACCCCCTAACAGAGCCAGAAGATAGAAGAGTGGTGAGTACAGTGCCGGCGTCCCGGTTAGCGGCACAAGGGTTGGAGCGCAGCTCTGACAGGCTGCACTCCTGGAAGGCTCAGCAACATAGCACATGTAGACGCTGGAGGGGCGTCCTGAGCCAGCACGTTAACCCTACACTGGTCACATCGTTAACAGGGGCTAATCCCGCTGTAAACACCAAAATCCTCAGGCCAGTATAAAGAATAAGGGCGGGAAGCCATACGCCATTACAGGGGGCGGGGCTTCATCTCAGCGGATCCAGCACTCACCAGCGCCATTTTCTCCCTGCAGATCATAGGAAGGGACGCTGACAGGGAGCGCTGCCCTCCACATAACTCCAGCATACCTCTGCGGTACCGGGGTGTTATAGACAGGGGGGAGTGTGATAATAGTACTCACTAGCCTATTAAGGTTAGCTAGTTAGCGCCAGGCTTTTATCATAATATCAGCCTACTGGGGTGCTGTGTGGCTGGCTCCTTATTCTCTGTGACTCTCTGACGGCTCTGGGGAAACTGTGTCTGACATTTTCCTGTGTGTGTGTGTGTGTGTGTGTGTGTGTGTGTGTGTGTGTGTGTGTGTGTGTGTGTGTGTAAATATCCCACATTACCATGTCTAAGGACTCTGTGTCCTGTGCTGCAGAGTGTTTGTCTTTTCCTGAGGAGTCTATCCCATGTACTCAGGACTGTAATGTACTTTCCCACCTTTCTGAATCCGAACCCCCATGGGTGGATTCTTTAAGGGGAATGATATCCCAGATTTCAACAAGGATGTCACATACTGATCAGGCAGGTGGGAGCAAGACTAAAAGATTTCAGTCACGTCTGGGCGTCATCATGCCTAGACCCCTGGGTAAAAGATATTGTTGCCCAGGGCTACAGACTGAAATTTCAAGAACTCCCACCTCACAGATTCTTCAAATCAGGCTTACCAGCTTCGCTGACAGAAGTGCTATCCTACAGGAAGCCATTCAAAAATTGGTCCAAACAAATGTAATTGTTCCAGTTCCACCTCACTTAAAACACAAAGGTTATTACTCAAACCTGTTTGTGGTACCAAAACCGGACGGTTCGGTAAGGCCAATATTAAACCTAAAGTCATTAAACTCCTACTTGAGGGTATTCAAATTCAAGATGGAGTCTCTGAGAGCGGTGATCTCAGGTCTGGAGGAGGGGAATTTCCTGGTATCCCTGGATATCAAGGATGCGTACCTTCACATTCCGATCTGGCCGCCTCACCAGGCTTATCTAAGATTTGCACTGCAGGACTGTCACTACAATGCCATTTGGCCTCTCCACAGCACCGAGGGTGTTCATCAAGGTCATGGTAGAGATGATGCTCCTCCTCCTCATGCAGGGAGTGAACAAAATTCCATATCTTCCAGGGAGAGGCTGTTGCAGAGCATTGCTCTCTCAACTCAACTACTCCAGGATCATGGGTGGATCCTGAACCTTCCAAAGTCACATTTGAAACTGACAAGGAGACTGCCCTTCCTGGGGATGATACTTGACACGGAAGTGCAGAGTGTTTCTACCGGTGGAGAAAACGTTGGTGATCCAGTCAATGGTCCGGGATATCCTGAAGCCGGCCTGGGTATTGGTGCATCAGTGCATTCGCCTTCTGGGAAAGATGGTGGCCTCTTACGAGGCTCTGCAGTACAGAAGATTCCATGCAAGGTTCTTCCAGCTGGATCTCCTGGACAAGTGGTCGGGATCGCATCTTCACATGCATCAACGTATGCGCCTGTCGCCAAAAGCCAGAATTTCACTCCTCTGGTGTCTACAAACTTCTCACCTACTAGAGGGCCACAGGTTCGGGATTCAGAATTGGATCCTTCTAACCACGGATGCAAATCTCAGAGGTTGGGGAGCAGTCACCCAAGGGGAAAACTTCCAAGGAAAGTGGTCAAGTCTGGAATCTATCCTTGCAATAAACATTCTGGAACTAAGGGCCATATACAACGCCCTTCTACAAGCGGCGCATCTTCTCCGAGATCAAGCCATTCAAGTTCAGTCGGACAACGTCACAGCAGTGTCCTACATGAACAGGCAGGGCAGAACGAAGAGCAGAGCTGCAATGTCAGAGGTAACAAGAATCCTCCTCTGGGCAGAAAGACACGCGGTGGCACTGTCGGCAATCTTCATTCCGGGAGTGGACAACTGGGAAGCGGACTTCCTCAGCAGACACGATCTCCATCCATGAGAATGAGCCTCCATCCGGAGGTATTCGCAGAGGTAACAAGCCGATGGGGCGTTCCTCAGACAGACATGATGGCCTCCCGCCTCAACAAGAAGCTTTGGAGATACTGTTCCAGGTCAAGGGACCCACAAGCATTGGCGGTGGATGCCCTGGTAACTCAGTGGGTATTCCAGTAGGTGTGTGTTCCCTCCACTTCCACTCTTTCCAAGGATTCTCAAACTAATAAAAAAGAACAAGGGTTCAGGTGATCCTCATTGCTCCGGACTGGCCAAGAAGGGCTTGGTACGCGGATCTTCTGGAATTACTGCGGGAGGATCCGAGGGCTCTTCCTCTTCGCGAGGACCTTCTGCAACAGGGGCCATTCGCCTATCAAGACTTACCATGGCTACGTTTCACGGCATGGAGGTTGAACGCCAGATCTTAGCTCGGAAGGGCATTCCGAACAAATTCATTCCTACTCTGATTCAGGCTAGGAAGGGAGTAACGTCTAGGCATTACCATCGGATTTGGAAAAAGTATGTGTCTTGGTGTGAATACAAGAAGTTTCGTAAGGTGGAGTTTAACTAGGAAGTTTTCTCCTCTTTCTGCAAGCAGGTGTGGATGTGGGCCTACGTTTGGGCTCCATAAAGGTCCAGATTTCAGCCTTGTCCATTTTCTTCCAGAAACAATTGGCTGCTCTCGCTGAGGTTCAGACATCCTTGAAAAGGGTTCTGCACATCGAACCACCCTTTGTTCCTCCTACAGCACCTTGGGATATTAATGTGGTGCTGCAGTTCCTGCAATCGGATTAGTTTGAACCCTTACAGGAGGTGGACGTAAAGTTTCTTACTTGGAAGGCGGTCACACTGTTGGCATTGGCATCTGCAAGACGTGTGTCAGAATTGGAGGCATTGTCGCACAAGAGCCCCTACTTGATTTTCCATGAGGATAGAGCTGAGCTCAGAACAGGTCAGCAATTTCTTCCAAAGGTTGTGTCTACGTTTCATATAAACCAACCTATTGTGGTGCCAGTGGCTACTGGGGGTCATTCCGAGTTGTTCGCTCGCAAGCTGCTTTTAGCAGCTTTACACACGCTAAGCCGCCGCCTACTGGGAGTGAATCTTAGCATATTAAAATTGCGAACGAAAGATTTGCAAAATTGAGATTACACACCTCTTAGCAGTTTCTGAGTAACTTCAACCTTACTCGGCATCTGCGATCAGTTCAGTGCTTGTCGTTCCTGGTTTGACGTCACAAACACACCCAGCGTTCGCCCAGACACTCCTCCGTTTCTCCAGCCACTCCCGCATTTTTCCCAGAAACGGTAGCGTTTTTTCCCACACGCCCATAAAACGGCCTGTTTCCGCCCAGAAACACCCACTTCCTGTCAATCACACTCCGATCGCCTGAACGAAGAAAAAGCCGTGAGTAAAATACCTAACTGCATAGCAAATTTACTTGGCGCAGTCGCAGTGCGAGCATTGCGCATGCGCACTAAGCGGAAAATCGCTGCGATGCGAAAAAAATTACAGAGCGAACAACTCGGAATGACCCCCACTGACTCCTCAATTACCTCAAAGTCCTTGGATGTTGTGCGGGCTTTGAAGATACATGTGAAGAGAACTTCTCATCACAGGAAGTCAGACGCACTATTTGTCCTTTATGACCCCAACAAGATTGGGTGTCCTGCTTCTAAGCAGATGATTTCTCGCTGGATCAGACTTACTACCCAGCATGCTTATTCTACGGCAGGCTTGCCGCTTTCAAAATCTGTTCAGGCCCACTCTACTCGTAAAGTGAGTTCTTCCTGGGAGGCTGCCCGGGGTGTCTCGGCTTTACAGCTTTGCCTAACGGCTACTTGGTCAGGGTCGAACACGTTTGCTAAGTTCTACAAGTTCGATACTTTGGCCGCTGAGGACCTTAAGTTTGGTCAATCGGTTCTGCAAGAGCCTCAGCACTCTCCCTCCCGTACTGGGAGCTTTGGTACATCCCCATGGTACTAAATGGAACCCCAGCATCCTCTAGGACGTAAGAGAAAATAAGATTTTAATTACCTACCGGTAAATCCTTTTCTCGTAGTCCGTAGAGGATGCTGGGCGCCTGCCCAGTGCTTCGTTTTCCTGCATTGCTACTTGGTTAAGTATTGTTGGTTCAGTCGTTGCTGAATCGTTTCAAGCTGGTTAGCTTGGCTTTCCTTTTGCTATGTGTGAGCTGGTGTGAATCTCACCACTATCCGTGTATAATCCTTCTCTCGAAGTATGTCCGTCTCCTCGGGCACAGTTTCTAGACTGAGTCTGGTAGGAGGGGCATAGAGGGAGGAGCCAGCCCACACTATTAAACTCTTAAAGTGCCCATGGCTCCTAGTGGACCCGTCTATACCCCATGGTACTAAATGGAACCCCAGCATCCTGTACGGACTACGAGAAAAGGATTTGCCGGTAGGTAATTAAAATCCTATTTCCCCCTTGTTTCCCCCATATATCATTGTGTTTTGCTGTTTTTGTTTATTCACGTTCTATCATCATTGTCATCACTGTCCAGTGTGGTTACTAGAGGTTACTTCTGTTTCTTATGTCAGATCAGATGCTTTTTCTCTATGCTTCCCTTATTGTATACTATGGCCCTCATTCCGAGTTGTTCGCTCGGTATTTTTCATCGCATCGCAGTGAAAATCCGCTTAGTACGCATGCGCAATGTTCGCACTGCGACTGCGCCAAGTAACTTTACTATGAAGAAAGTATTTTTACTCACGGCTTTTTCTTCGCTCCGGCGATCGTAATGTGATTGACAGGAAATGGGTGTTACTGGGCGGATACACGGCGTTTCAGGGGCGTGTGGCTGAAAACGCTACCGTTTCCGGAAAAAACGCAGGAGTGGCCGGGGAAACGGTGGGAGTGCCTGGGCGAACGCTGGGTGTGTTTGTGACGTCAACCAGGAACGACAAGCACTGAAATGATCGCACAGGCAGAGTAAGTCTGGAGCTACTCTGAAACTGCTAACTCGTTTGTAATCGCAATATTGCGCGTACGTCGGTCGCAATTTTAAGAAGCTAAGATTCACTCCCAGTAGGCGGCGGCTTAGCGTGTGTAACTCTGCTACATTCGCCTTGCGAGCGAACAACTCGGAATGAGGGCCTATATTGTATATTTTATGCTTTTATTATCTGTTTTGCACCCTGAGTCCTATTGGAGAGAGCGCTGTATAAATAAAATGATAATTAATATGTATATTGTATGTCTGCACGCTACATATGTTACAGACGGTGTATTACCAAGCGTTATTGCCTGTCAGAGTATCCACCTGCTGGTCTCTGTAGTTCTCCTTACACCCTCCCTGATACTAGCCGCGATACACTCATACGATAGCACCATGTTATACAATGCTTCTGGATTGGCTAGGACACAATTGTTGTAGTGACATTGGCCCTCATTCCGAGTCGTTCGCTCGGTAATTTTCATCGCATCGCAGTGAAATTCCGCTTAGTACGCATGCGCAATATTCGCACTGCGACTGCGCCAAGTAATTTAAAAATGAAGATAGTATTTTTACTCACGGCTTTTTCTTCGCTCCGGCGATCGTAGTGTGATTGACAGGAAATGGGTGTTACTGGGCGGAAACACGGCGTTTTATGGGCGTGTGGATAAAAACGCTACCGTTTCCGGAAAAAACGCAGGAGTGGCCGGAGAAACGGGGGAGTGTCTGGGCGAACGCTGGGTGTGTTTGTGACGTCAAACCAGGAACGACAAGCACTGAACTGATCGCAGATGCCGAGTAAGTCTGAAGCTACTATGAAACTGCTAAGTAGTTTGTAATCGCAATATTGTGAATACATCGTTCGCAATTTTAAGAAGCTAAGATTCACTCCCAGTAGGCGGCGGCTTAGCGTGTGTAACTCTGCTAAAATCGCCTTGCGAGCGATCAACTCGGAATGAGGGCCATTGTGCCTATATCTTAAGGCTCATACACACTTGCCGATAAAATGAGTGACGTCGCTCATTTTCTTCCTTCCTGAGAGACGTCGCTCATTTTATCGGCAAATGTATGCTGCCAGCGACGAACGATGCGCGGTACCGCTGGTTGGCAACGACCGTTGCCGTCGGCAGCGCATGCAAGTTCGATCTGGACTATCGTCCAGGAGCTGCATGCACGGCCGGTGGCTGTGTGATGTCACTGAGCGATATGAGCGGTCATATCGCTCAGTGTGTACGGGCGTCCGCCGCCGGCCCGGCAGAGGAAACACTAGACGACGTCGCTCACAGAGCATCGTCTAGTGTGTATGGACCTTTAGTGTTATTCAGTGTAACATTATTTTGTATTCAAAAGTAACACATAGTAACAGTCATTACTGCCTAAGCAAACCCCACAGCTCTTCATCTTGTGTTAGCCGAATAATGCACAATATATATAATAGGATTTTAATACCTACCGGTAAATCCTTTTCTCTTAGTCCGTAGAGGATGCTGGGGATGCTTCAAGAACCATGGGGTATAGACGGGATCCGCAGGAGACATGGGCACACTATAAGACTTTGAATGGGTGTGAACTGGCTCCTCACTCGAGGAAAAGGATTTATTTAATGTTTTTAAACTAAGGTGAGATACATACCAGCTCACACCTCAAACACGCCGTACAACATGGCATTCAACAACAACGCATGCAACGGCATGACCAACAACAGTCACAGACCGACTGAACTCAACGCAACATGAGCTTAACCATAACCAAACTGCAGATAGAGTCCGCACTGGGACGGGCGCCCAGAATTCTCTACGGACTAAGAGAAAAGGATTTACCGGTAGGTATTAAAATCCTATTTTCTCATACATCCTAGAGGATGCTGGGGATGCTTCAAGAATCATGGGGATTATACCAAAGCTCTAGAATGGGCGGGAGAGTGCGGATGACTCTGCAGCACCGATTGACCAAACAAGAGGTCCTCCTCAGCCAGGGTATCAAACTTGTAAAACTTCGCAAAAGTGTTTGATCCCGACCAAGTAGCAGCTCGGCACAGCTGTAGTGCCGAGACCCCTCGGGCAGCAGCCCAGGATGAGCCCACCTTTCTGGTAGAATGGGCTTTTACCGACTTCGGTAACGGCAATCCTGCCGTAGAGTGAGCTTGCTGAATCGTAGTACAGATCCAACGTGCAATAGTCTGCATGGAAGCAGGAGCCCCAATCTTGTTGGTAGCCCACAGGACAAACAGAGCCTCTGTTTTCCTAATTTGAGCCGTTCTGGCGACATAGATTTTCAAAGTATAAATACAAAAAATACGGAGTTCCTCATTATGCGAAGCCTATAAAGCAGCCACTCCACCAATCTAAGTGATACACCAATCACTGCAATAGCATTCCACAAAAAACAATTGATTGGAAAGAATCGGCGCTAAATAGAAGAAATAACTCTACTCCCCTGTAGATCCTCCTTTTCTTCGTTGTCCTCACAGATACATTTTCAATAACATGTAAAGAAAAAAGAACAACGGAACATACTGTAGTGTAATACTGTTGGAATATTCCAAATTAAGAACACCACGAATATTCTTTTATGTGTTCGGAAAGTTGTACCACCACCTTTCGGGAGATTATTTATTTATGGGGATTCCCCCTTTACAGTGCACTCAGGGCCGTTTATAGACCCTTTGGCGCCCCGGGCGGAAAATGGGGGCGTGGCTTCATACAGGGGGCGTGGTCAGCTACGCCCCCTGTACAGTGGAGTAGCGCCGCTGAAAGAAAAAAAAATAAGAATTTACTCACCGGTAATTCTATTTCTCGTAGTCCGTAGTGGATGCTGGGGACTCCGTAAGGACCATGGGGAATAGACGGGCTCCGCAGGAGACTGGGCACTCTAAAGAAAGATTTAGGACTATCTGGTGTGCACTGGCTCCTCCCCCTATGACCCTCCTCCAAGCCTCAGTTAGGAACTGTGCCCGGAAGAGCTGACACAATAAGGAAGGATTTTGAATCCCGGGTAAGACTCATACCAGCCACACCAATCACACCATATAACACGTGATAGGAACCCCGGTTAACAGTATGATAACAATGGAGCCTCTGAAAAGATGGCTCACAATAACAACCCGATTTTTGTAACAATAACTATGTACAAGTATTGCAGACAATCCGCACTTGGGATGGGCGCCCAGCATCCACTACGGACTACGAGAAATAGAATTACCAATGAGTAAATTCTTATTTTCTCTGACGTCCTAGTGGATGCTGGGGACTCCGTAAGGACCATGGGGATTATACCAAAGCTCCCAAACGGGCGGGAGAGTGCGGATGACTCTGCAGCACCGAATGAGAGAACTCCAGGTCCTCCTCAGCCAGGGTATCAAATTTGTAGAATTTTGCAAACGTGTTTGCCCCTGACCAAGTAGCTGCTCGGCAAAGTTGTAAAGCCGAGACCCCTCGGGCAGCCGCCCAAGATGAGCCCACCTTCCTTGTGGAATGAGCTTTTATTGATTTAGGCTGCGGTAATCCTACCGCAGAATGCGCCAGCTGAATAGTGCTACAAATCCAGCGCGCAATAGACTGCTTAGAAGCAGGAGCACCCAGCTTGTTGGGTGCATACAGGATAAACAGCGAGTCAGTTTTTCTGACTCCAGCCGTCCTGGAAACATAAATTTTCAGGGCCCTGACTACGCCCAGCAACTTGGAATCCTCCAAGTCCCTAGTAGCCGCAGACACCACAATAGGTTGGTTCAAGTGAAAAGCTGAGACCACCTTCGGGAGAAACTGAGGACGAGTCCTCAATTCTGCCCTATCCATATGGAAAATCAGATAAGGGCTTTTACAAGACAAAGCCGCCAATTCTGAAACCCGCCTGGCAGAAGCCAGGGCCAACAGCATGACCACTTTCCACGTGAGATATTTTAAATCCACAGTCTTAAGTGGTTCGAACCAATGTGATTTTAGGAATGCCAAAACCACATTGAGATCCCAAGGTGCCACTGGGGGCACAAAAGGAGGCTGAATATGCAGAACTCCTTTGACAAATGTCTGAACTTCAGGCAATGAAGCCAGTTCTTTCTGGAAGAAAATCGACAGAGCCGAAATCTGGACCTTGATGGACCCCAATTTGAGGCCCAACGTCACCCCTGCTTGCAGGAAGTGCAGGAATCGACCCAGTTGAAATTCCTCCGTCGGGGCCTTCATGGCCTCACACCAAGCAACATATTTCCGCCAAATGCGGTGATAATGTCTTGCGGTGACATCCTTCCTGGCTTTGATCAGGGTAGGGATGACTTCCTCTGGAATACCCTTTTCCTTTAGGATCCGGTGTTCAACCGCCATGCCGTCAAACGCAGCCGCGGTAAGTCTTGGAACAGACAGGGTCCCTGCTGCAGCAGGTCTTGTCTGAGCGGCAGAGGCCAAGGGTCCTCTGCAAGCATCTCTTGAAGTTCCGGGTACCAAGCTCTTCTTGGCCAATCCGGAACCACGAGTATAGTTTTCACTCCTCGCCTTCTTATTATTCTCAGTACCTTGGGTATGAGAGGTAGAGGAGGAAACACATAAACCGACTGGTACACCCATGGTGTCACTAGAGCGTCCACAGCGATCGCCTGAGGGTCTCTTGACCTGGCGCAATATCTTTTCAACTTCTTGTTGAGGTGGGACGCCATCATGCCCACCTGTGGTCTTTCCCACCGGTTTACCAGCATTTGGAAGACTTCTGGATGAAGTCACCATTCTCCCGGGTGGAGGTCGTGCCTGCTGAGGAAGTCTGCTTCCCAGTTGTCCACTCCCGGAATGAACACTGCTGTCAGTGCTAAAACATGATTCTCTGCCCATCGGAGAATCCTTGTGGCTTCTGCCATCGCCATCCTGCTTCTTGTGCCGCCCTGTCTGTTTACATGGGCGACCGCCGTGATGTTGTCTGACTGGATCAGTACCGGCTGGTTCTGAAGCAGGGGCCTTGCCTGGCTTAGGGCATTGTAAATGGCCCTTAGCTCCAGGAAATTTATGTGAAGAGAAATCTCCTGATTTGACCACAGTCCTTGGAAATTTCTTCCCTTTGTGACTGCACCCCAGCCCCGAAGGCTGGCATCCGTGGTCACCAGGACCCAGTCCTGTATTCCGAATCTGCGGCCCTCTAGTAGATGAGCCCTGTGCAGCCACCACAGCAGCGACACCCTGGTTCTTGACGATAGGGTTATCCGCTGTTGCATCTGGAGATGGGACCCGGACCATTTGTCCAACAGGTCCCACTGGAACGTCCTTGCGTGGAACCTTCCGAATGGAATTGCTTCGTATGAAGCTACCATTTTTCCCAGGACTCGTGTGCATTGATCTCTGACTAGAGATGACAACTCATCGGCTTTTTCCACTGGAAGAAACACTCTTTTCTGGTCTGTGTCCAGAATCATTCCCAGGAACAGAAGACGTGTCGTCGGGACCAGCTGTGACTTTGGAATATTGAGAATCCAGCTGTTGTAGCACTTCCCGAGAAAGTGCTACCCCCACTACCAACTGTTCTTTGGACCTCGCCTTTATCAGGAGATCGTCCAAGTACGGGATAATTAAAACTCCCTTCTTGCGAAGGAGTATCATCATTTCGGCCATTACCTTGGTAAAGACCCTCGGTGCCGTGGATAACCCAAACGGCAGCGTCTGGAACTGATAGTGACAGTCCTGTACCACAAATCTGAGGTACTCCTGGTGCGGAGGGTAAATGGGGACATGCAGGTACGCATCCTTGATGTCCAGGGAGACCATGTAATCCCCCTCGTCCAGGCTCGCAATAACCGCCCTGAGCGATTCCATCTTGAACTTGAACCTTTTGATATAAGTGTTCAAGGCTTTTAAATTTAAGATGGGTCTCACCGAACCGTCCGGTTTCGGTACCACAAACATTGTGGAATAGTAACCCTTTCCTTGTTGAAGGAGGGGTACCTTGACAATCACTTGCTGTGAATACAGTTTTTGAATAGCCACCAACACTGCCTCCCTGGCAGAGGGAGTTGCCGGTAAGGCAGATTTTAGGAAACGGCGGGGGGGAGACGTCTCGAATTCCAGCCTGTACCCCTGAGATACTACTTGAAGGACCCAGGGATCCACCTGTGAGAGAGCCCACTGTGCGCTGAAATTCCTGAGACGGGCCCCCACCGTTCCCGGTTCCGCCTGAGCAGCCCCAGCGTCATGCTGTGGACTTACCGGACGCAGGGGAGGACTTCTGCCCTTGGGAACTAGCTGTGTGCTGCAGCTTTTTCCCCCTACCTCTGCCCCTCGGCAGAAAGGATGAGCCTCTAGCCCTCTTATTTTGCATCTGGAGATGGGACCCGGACCATTTGTCCAACAGGTCCCACTGGAACGTCCTTGCGTGGAACCTTCCGAATGGAATTGCTTCGTATGAAGCTACCATTTTTCCCAGGACTCGTGTGCATTGATCTCTGACTAGAGATGACAACTCCTCGGCTTTTTCCACTGGAAGAAACACTCTTTTCTGGTCTGTGTCCAGAATCATTCCCAGGAACAGAAGACGTGTCGTCGGGACCAGCTGTGACTTTGGAATATTGAGAATCCAGCTGTTGTAGCACTTCCCGAGAAAGTGCTACCCCCACTACCAACTGTTCTTTGGACCTCGCCTTTATCAGGAGATCGTCCAAGTACGGGATAATTAAAACTCCCTTCTTGCGAAGGAGTATCATCATTTCGGCCATTACCTTGGTAAAGACCCTCGGTGCCGTGGATAACCCAAACGGCAGCGTCTGGAACTGATAGTGACAGTCCTGTACCACAAATCTGAGGTACTCCTGGTGCGGAGGGTAAATGGGGACATGCAGGTACGCATCCTTGATGTCCAGGGAGACCATGTAATCCCCCTCGTCCAGGCTCGCAATAACCGCCCTGAGCGATTCCATCTTGAACTTGAACCTTTTGATATAAGTGTTCAAGGCTTTTAAATTTAAGATGGGTCTCACCGAACCGTCCGGTTTCGGTACCACAAACATTGTGGAATAGTAACCCTTTCCTTGTTGAAGGAGGGGTACCTTGACAATCACTTGCTGTGAATACAGTTTTTGAATAGCCACCAACACTGCCTCCCTGGCAGAGGGAGTTGCCGGTAAGGCAGATTTTAGGAAACGGCGGGGGGGAGACGTCTCGAATTCCAGCCTGTACCCCTGAGATACTACTTGAAGGACCCAGGGATCCACCTGTGAGAGAGCCCACTGTGCGCTGAAATTCCTGAGACGGGCCCCCACCGTTCCCGGTTCCGCCTGAGCAGCCCCAGCGTCATGCTGTGGACTTACCGGACGCAGGGGAGGACTTCTGCTCTTGGGAACTAGCTGTGTGCTGCAGCTTTTTCCCCCTACCTCTGCTCCTCGGCAGAAAGGATGAGCCTCTAGCCCTCTTATTTTTCTGGGGCCGAAAGGACTGTACCTGATAATACGGTGATTTCTTTTGCTGTGGGGTAGCCTGTGGCAAAAAGGTCGATTTCCCAGCAGTAGCTGTGGAAACGAGGTCTGAAAGGCCCTCCCCAAAAAGTTCCACCCCTTTATAGGGTAAAACTTCCATGTGCCGCTTTGAGTCGGCATCACCTGACCATTGCCTAGTCCATAACCCCCTTCTGGCGGCAATGGACATAGCGCTTATTTTTGATGCCAGCCGGCAAATATCCCTCTGTGCATCACGCATGTATAAGACCGCGTCTTTTATATGGTCAATCGTCAGCAAAATATTGTCCCTATCCATGGTATCAATGTTTTCCGACAGGGAATCTGACCACGCAGCTGCAGCACTGCATATCCAAGCCGATGCAATAGCGGGTCTCAATATAATGCCAGTGTGTGTGTATATAGCTTTTAGGGTATTTTCCTGCTTTCTATCAGCAGGTTCTTTTAGGGCGGCCGTATCCGGAGACGGTAGTGCCACCTTCTTTGATAAGCGTGTCAGCGCTTTATCTACCCTAGGGGGTGTTTCCCAACGTGACCTATCCTCTGGCGGGAAAGGGTACGCTGCCATTAACCGTTTAGAAATGATCAATTTCTTATCTGGGGAAGTCCACGCTTCCTCACACACCTCATTTAATTCGTCAGATGCAGGAAAAACTACTGGTAGTTTTTTCTCACCAAACATTATACCCTTTTTTGTGGTACCTGGGGTATCATCAGAAATGTGTAATACATTTTTCATTGCCTCAATCATGTAACGGGTGGATCTATTGGAGGGTACACTCGTCTCATCATCGTCGACACTGGAGTCGGTATCCGTGTCGACATCTGTATCTGTCATCTGAGGTAGCGGGCGTTTTACAGCCCCTGATGACATTTGAGACGCTTGGACAGGCACAAGCTGAGTAGCCGGCTGTCCTATGTCGTCAAACCTTTTATGCAAGGAGCTGACACTGTCACGTAATTCCTTCCATAAGTCCATCCACACATGTGTCGACCCCGCAGGGGGTGACATCACATTCACAGGCATTTGCTCCGCCTCCACATCATTATCCTCATCATACATGTCGACACAGCAGTACCGACACACAGCACACACACAGGGAATGCTCTGACAGAGGACAGGACCCCACAAAGCCCTTTGGGGAGACAGAGGGAGAGTATGCCAGCACACACCAGGGCGCTATATATCACAGGGATATCACCTATAAAGAGTGTTTTCCCTTATAGCTGCCTATATATTTATATACTGCGCTAAATTGTGCCACCCCTCTCTTTTTTACCCTTTCTGCAGTGCAGGACTGCAGGGGAGAGCCAGGGAGCGATCCTTCCAGCGGAGCTGTGAGGGAAAATGGCGCCAGTGTGATGAGGGAGATGGCTCCATCCCTTTTTCGGCGGGCTTTCTCCCGCTATTTTAATGTTTCTGGCAGGGGTTAATATACACCTATATAGCCCCTGGGGCTATATATGGTGTTAGTTTGCCAGCCAAGGTGTTAATATTGCTGCTCAGGGCGCCCCCCCCCCCCCCAGCGCCCTGCACCCATCAGTGACCGCAGTGTGTGGTGTGCATGAGGAGCAATGGCGCACAGCTGCAGTGCTGTGCGCTACCTTGGAGAAGACAGAAGTCTTCAGCCGCCGATTTTCCGGACCTTCTTGCTTCTGGCTCTGTAAGGGGGACGGCGGCGCGGCTCCGGGAACGGACGACGAGGTCGGGTCCTGTGTTCGATCCCTCTGGAGCTAATGGTGTCCAGTAGCCTAAGAAGCCCAAGCTACCACCAGTTAGGTAGGTTCGCTTCTTCTCCCCTTAGTCCCTCGCTGCAGTGAGCCTGTTGCCAGCAGGTCTCACTGTAAAATAAAAAACCTAAACTATACTTTCTTCCTAGGAGCTCAGGAGAGCCCCTAGTGTGCAACCAGCTCGGCCGGGCACAGAAATCTAACTGAGGCTTGGAGGAGGGTCATAGGGAGAGGAGCCAGTGCACACCAGATAGTCCTAAATCTTTCTTTAGAGTTCCCAGTCTCCTGCGGAGCCCGTCTATTCCTCATGGTCCTTACGGAGTCCCCAGCATCCACTAGGACGTCAGAGAAAAATACTTACTATCCCCGCTCCCGACCGCTGCAGATCTCCGCCGGCGCCGCTCTTTTCCTCGGATGACAGACACTAGAGGTCAATTATGACCACTAGCACCTGTCAGTCCCACAATGCTGTGCGGTGCGCGATGACATCATCTACACGAAGGGAAACTAGACGCGTAGCGTCTAGTTTCCCTTCACAGCGGGGGACAGCGGGACCAGCGGGAGACACAGCGGGCAGCGGGGGGTACAGAGTAGCGGATCTTGCCATGGTGCGGCGCCCTCCAGATGGCGCCGGCGCCCTCCGGAAGGCGGCGCCCCGGGCAAAAGTCCTGCTTGCCCATGGCAAGATCCGCTACTGAGTGCACTCACAACTTAATGCGGTTACGAAAGCTTCTTTAACAGTGTCTTTTATTGGTCACCATCACCATAGGACAAAGACGTACCGGGGTTGCCCCCTCTACATTCAACTCACTGCAATCCACTTGTTTAAATTGCATATAATCTCAATGAGTATCCCCTCCACACAATAGATTTGTAGCTTAATGCTATCTAGAAAGCCTTTTGACCGTTACTTTCACTCATTACCATCACCGTAGGATAGAATATACCGGGGTTGGCCCCCTCTACATTCAACTCACTGCGGTCCACTTGGTCAAATCGCATCAAAATAAAACACTCCAGGCGTCTTCCTTATCAACTCCACCAGGGATTCCCGTTTTATTGAAGATGCAGCCACAAATATTTATAAAAACATATCCAATTTATTCCCCATCAAAAAATGGAATCATACATCGTTAGTCCCACACACAATAAAAAGTTACTTAAAAAGTGAACTTGCAGTCCAGATAGGGGAGATTTTTTCTGATGTTATAGGATCCAAAATAGAAAAATAATGTCACTGCTTCTCCGGATGTGTTCACTGTAGAATAAAAGAAGTGCCACCGACGCGTTTCGATCCTATATTAGGATCTTTTTCAAGGTGTATGAGACTTCTAAAAGTTATCACTATTTATGCTCCTATCCCTGTAGTCAGGGCCGGTGTTAGGGTGTCCGGCGCCCTCCTGCAAACAATAAATTTGCGCCCTCCCTCACATATGGAATAAAGGGACAGTGCTCGCCAAAGTGGCGTGGTCTCACATGGAAGGGGCGTGGCCACATAATAGTATCCCCAATTCAAATTACGCCACACAGTATCACAATCGTATTCACATTATACCACACGTAGTGCCTGATTCATATTGCACCCGATAGTTGCATACCTAGGGGGTAATTCTAAGTTGATCGCAGCTTCAAGTTTGTTAGCAATTGGTCAAAACCATGTGCACTGCAGGGGAGGCAGATATAACATGTGCAGAGAGAGTTAGATTTGGGTGGGGTGTGTTCAATCTGCAATCTAAATTGCAGTGTAAAAATAAAGCAGTCAGTATTTACCCTGCACAGAAACAAAATAACCCACCCAAATCTAACTCTCTCTGCAAATGCTATATCTGCCCCTTTCCTGCAGTGCACATGGTTTTGCCCAACTGCTAAAAAAATTTCCTGCTGCGATCAACTTGGAATTACCCCCCTAATTCACTTTACGATACACAGTAGTGCTCCTTATACACAATACCTACAGTAGTGTCCCTTATACAAATAACACCCGCAGTAGTAGTGCCCACAATGATAGCATGCCTGATACACTATGCCCACAGTAGACGTGCCACACAGGAATGCCCACAGCAGTAGTGCCACACAAAACGCCCACAGCAGTAGTGCCACACCGAGCGCCCACAGCAGTAGTGCCACACAGAGTGCCCACAGTAGTCGTGCCCCACAGAGCGCCCACAGTAGTCGTGCCACACAGAGCGCCCACAGTAGTCGTGCCACACTGAGCACCCACAGTAGTCGTGCCACACCGAGTGCCCACAGTAGTCGTGCCACAAATAACGCCCACAGTAGTCGTGACACAGAGCGCCCACAGCAGTAGTGCCCCACAGAGCACCCACAGTAGACGTGCCACACATAATGCCCACAGCAGTAGTGATCCACAGAGCACCCACTAGTGACACATAATGTCCACAGTACTAGTGCCACACAGAATGCACACAGAAGTAGTGCAACAATTAATGAACCTAACACTTAAGTAAACCGGAGGGGAGATAGTGGTGGTGTGCGGTACATACCGCACACAGATCCGTGGAGAATGCAGTGGGGAGGAGGGAGGGAGCCGGAGGGACCAAGCCGGACCCGCGCTTCACGCTGCTGAGCTGGAGAGCACTGGCTCTGTGCGGGAGAGTGCTGCCAGCGCCGCTTCCTAAAGTGCAGTGGGGAGGAGGGCAGGGCTGAAACCAGGAGTATTGTCACCTGGGGTAAGCCATTAACCTGTTGCCCCCCCCCCATTTAAGTGTGTGTGTATATGTGTGTATAAACTCCACGAGGGCAAAGGGAATAGCTAGGCATTTTCACTCTTTTTACTTGTATTTTTTATTTATTTGGGCTACGGATAAAGATAAAATAAAACCTCTGTTATATAATCTGAGGTGGATTGCACCTGGGAGCCTGACACGGATGCTTCCCGGGTGCGACCCGCCTCTGGCCCTTTTCCCACTGCAGATTCCAACTTGGAATACTGCCGGGTTGGTGACATTGCCTGTGACGCAGCGGGGGCGGCACTTTGAGATCACATGATCTCCAAGCGCTGCCTGTACATACACTGTGAACAGGAGCCGGGTTGCATCGACCCAGCTCCCGTTTGCACAGCACAGTGTGCTGGGTTGAACCCGTGTTCAACCCTGCAAACTACCTGGAGTTGGAATACCAGGTTAATCGACCCGGATTATTCCAACTGGGCCCTTTTACACCAACCAGCAACATGGGTTATGCACGCTCATGTCCAATAACCCGTGTTCCTAGCTGGCGGTGTAAAAGGGGTATACAATAATAACCAATACATTGATACATACATGAAATCACACACCTATACAAATACATGCTGTCACACACCTAAAAACATACACGCACACATACATTCTCTCACATACATACATATAATCACACACCTGTATAAATACATATATAGTGACACATATACATACAGTGACATACCAGCACACATACAGCTATGTAGTCACACACCTATTCACATACAGTCACACACAAGCAAACATTTATACACACATATAGCAGTCACACACACACATACAGTGCATAGTTGCCGACATTCTGGCTGCTCTCTGCGGGAGAGAGCAGCCAGGTCGGCACAGCAAGGGGGCAGGGGAGGGCTGGATGTGGGGAGGAGGTGGTCCGGAGGCGGAACGGGGGCGGGGCAAGGGCGGGACGGGGGCAGAGCAAGGGCGGGGTCTCGCTGACACCGCTTTAAGCCACGCCCCCGCTCTGTAATGCCGCGATCTCCTGCATTACACTGCAGGGGGCGTGGCTATGATGACGCGATTCTGCAAGAATCGCGTCATCAACTGCCCGGACCGCCCACTTTACACACAAAGTGGGCGGATGGGCAGGGGGACCCCCGATTCCGGGAGACTTGCCTGCTCTTCCGTGGGGCCGGGAGGGACACCCGATTTTCGGGAGCCTCCCGGCCATTCCGGGAGAGTAGGCAAGTATGATACAGTGCCCTTCCCTGAGTCACACTCACTGTTTTGGCCATGCTGCTGCTCACATTCCCTCCATTCTCCCATGCTGCTGGTAACTGGCAAGGCACTGTGTAGTACAGTGCCGTCTAGCCCCGCCCCCTTTTCGGACCTCAGTGCACTGCCATGATTAATGGCATTGGGGGAAGAGGGGGGTGGGGTAAGGCTGGGGAACTTGTCCCCTACCTCTGCCCCCCTCAATCCTGTTCAGCTGATCACTGCAAATATGAAACTGAAAGTAAACTACAGCTCCCGGCAGCAAGGGCTGCTGGGAGATGTAGTTTATGTCCAGTTTCATCTCGACGGCTGCTACATAGCATACTTGCCTACCTGACCCCTCTCCATGAGGGAGAAAATGCTCTGTTCCTGGACTTTCCTGGTAATGTAGGATTGCCATCACCTGTGATGAAACACCTTTCTTATCAATTACCTAGCTCACCACAGGTGATGGCAATCATACATTACCAGGAAAGTCCAGGAACAGAGCATTTTCTCCCTCATGGAGAGGGTCAGGTAGGCAAGTATGCTACATAGGGAGGGGAGCCCTCTCCTATCAGGTGTCCAGGTGACGTGCCCCCAAGCCACAGCCATGAGGAGGTGGTGGAAACTGGAGGGAGGGAGCCAGAGCCGCACTTCAAGTTGCCTTGATCATCCCCCCCCCTGTGGGCGTTGTTTCAAGAAATACCCGCCAAAACATATATCCCGCCTTGTTGTCAAAGGCTTCTCCCCGGCCGCGCTGTCAAAAGTGTCCAATCCCAAAAGGCCGGCTACTTCCGCCCGCCAGCCGCGTGCGATGTTCCTCCGGGGGCGGAAGTGTCCTCACTTACAGTTCCGTCACTCGTCCGGTCCGCTGCAAGCAGAGGCTGCGGCGCTCGCTGAAGGTTCCTGTTGTTTTCGGAAATGACATCACCGGATGTAATGCGGCATCCATTTTCTTGAAGTCCCATATATTTCATTAAATCAAATCGCCAGATTCAATATTTTATTCAATGTAAAGTCCATATCATTTACTATGAAAAATAGAAGCAAAAAGCTACAAATGGGCAAAAGATATTAAGTAAATGCTTAAACAGTTACACATTTCATAGAAACCACTTAACTTCAAAATCACTGTTCAGCCCTCCAGGAATTAGCGTACCATATTGGAAAATCATTTTCATTTAATTTCTCGCTATGGATTTAGTGATGTTACTGTGTCTCTTGTCCTTTTTAATTAATTTTAGACCACATTTTTTTTTTATATTTCCTGTATCACTAGCATGAGTTTTTTTGAAATGTAAAGATAAGGAGTGGGTTTCCAACCCTCTCTTTATATTTCGGAGATGTTCTCCTATCCTGACTTTCAGGGGTCTCGTTGTCCTCCCTATGTAAAATTTATTGCATGTACATTCAATTGCATAAATGACATCCTTGCTAGTGCAAGTTATAAACTCCTTTATGCTATGTGTTTTTTTCAGTGATTACCACAGTTTCACATTTTTTTGTTGTATTCCCTCTAATATTTTTACAGGCTAAACAGGTGCCACACCTATAAAAACCGGTAGACAAAATTTGCCCGGCCTTTCTCTCTGTATTCAAATGTGCACTTTGCACAAAAGAATCTTTCAAATTGGAGGCCTTTCTATATATATAACTAGGCTTTTTTGGAATCACTGTCCCTATAATGGGATCCCTTAATAATAATGGGCAGTGTTTTTTAAGGATATGCTCAAGTTCCTTATGCTGCGTGTTGAAATCAGTTATGGATGCCCAGGTGTGTTTCCCTTTTTGTTCTTTTATTTTCCCTGTGGTATTCATAAGGTCTGTCCTTTCTGTTTTTCTTGCCATTTCCATCCCATTATCTATTTTCATTTTGTTATAGCCGCATGCTTTAAAGATGGAATTCATACCCGCGGCTTGTTCTTCAAATACTTTTATCTCTGTACAGTTATGCCTTATACGTTTCAACTGTTCTCCCGGAATAGAGTCTAACCAATTAATATGGTGACAGCTTCCCGACATGATGTAAGTCAAGGAATCTGTGATTTTCCTGTAGTTCTTAGTGTGTATCATATTATCTTTAATATACACCGTTACATCTAAAAAGTTAATTTCTTTTTGACTTCTTTCAAATGATAATTTGACATTATTTTCATTCGTATTGAGATATTCACAAAATAATTCTAGATTAATTGAATCTCCCTTCCAAATGAAAAAAATGTCATCTATGTAACGTGACCAGGACACCAGGTTTGCTCCGAATGGGTTGTTGTTCCACACTTTATCATCCTTCCAACAACCCATAAAGATAATAGCGTACAGGGGAATAGAGTTATTTCTTCTATTTCTCCTTCATCCACTAGGGGCCACTGGAGTGCAGATACAATGGGGGATATAGTAGGCAGTAACTGGCACTTTAAATTTATAACCATGTGACTAGCTCCTCCCCTACTATGTCCCCCCTCCAAGCCAGTCTTATTTTAGTTCCCGAGGGAGCTGGTCACTCTTGGGACTTCTGAAGATTGAAATTTTTTTAATTTTTTATTTTTCTTTCTTACACTCGTGCGGCTCGGGATGGGCCCCGGCTGAAGGAGACACTGAGCTCTCCGGAATTGGCCGGACACCGCTGCGTGCGGCGCGTGTTGGGGCCGCTCCGTTGGCAGAAGATTCCGGCAGCACGGCAGCGGTAAGTATTGGTGGCCGGACACCGATGCGTGCGGCGCGTGTCGGGGCCGCTCCGTTGGCAGTGTATGAGTGGCCGGACACCGCTGCGTGCGGCGTGTGTCGGGGCTACTCCATCATCTGCAAGCAGTGGTGAGTAAACACCCCCCCTCCACATTGATGTATAATTTAACTATTACATTGCTATGCCATGTTTAGTTTGCAGTGCATTTACTTGTGCAATATGCTTTATTCCCTCAGTGTGCCCACTGTATGATCTGATGTGTCTGGAGTGGGTCAGGGTTAAGACCAGAGGCACCTTTTCTAGTTTAAAATCGGCACCATTGAGGGGGGGGGAGGGGCGGAACTTCAGTGCGCTCTGCACAGCACCCGCTCTGTACAGCGGTCTCAGCGCTCCCCGGCCACGGCACACATTGCCGGCGGGGGATACAGGGCGCTCACCGCTTCGTGGAACTGAAGCGGGTTAGTTTAAATTTGGTGCCGTAGTGAGGGGGGGGACGGAGCCAACTCCCGCTCTGTACAGCGAGCTCTCCCCGCGCCCCTGCATACATTGCCAGAGGGGGATACGGGGCGCTCACCGCTCCATGTGTAATCTGCAGGCTCCCGCTCTGTACAGCGGGCTTAGCGCTCCCCGCTCCCCAGCCACTGCATGTATTGCTGGAGGGAGAGGCAAGGAGCTCAACGCTACATTTAAAGTTTGAATGGGGAGGAGCTTAATCCAGCTTTGCTCAGCGGGCTCCCCGCTCCCCAGCCACGCATTGTAGCTATAGCTAGGAGCCTGCTCTATATCAGGAGCTCATTAATGCATCCAATATGCATCATTTTTATAAAGAGCTTTTATAGCTTAGTGGCCTAATAGCAAAGCATATTACGCATAGGAACCCAGGTTCACATCTCCCCCTCTACCCAATTAGGTTCATTAGGTGTATATATGTAGATATATATGTATATGTGTGGGTGTGTATGTATATATATATATATATATATATACATACCGGTATGTATATATACTGTTACAATACCATATATAGTGGCAATGTTTTATTATAACACAGACCTGGGTTCACATTTTCACATAGCTCCGCCTTGCCACATAACTTTTTCCCTCGGCTTTTCTCGCAGGCTGGCCGCCATTTTGGGAAACTGGCGGAGCCTCCGAGAAACATGTAATGCATCTTCCTAATTTAGCAGCACACTACATACAGGGCGGGTGTTGTCCTCCCTTTATTCCTTTGTTTCACTTAATAATAATGCTGTTTGTAATTTGGGGAATGTGTGTGGCATCGGACAAATAGTCGCTGTGGCTCAGTACGCTAGTAGCGAGGACATCTGAACACAGGGACCAGGGTTTGAATCCCAACAAAAACCTACTTTTAAACTCCTATAGCCTAGTGACTAAGGGTCCTGTCCCGCAGCGCAGTGCTACCGGTTCAAGTCTCCGCTCCTTCAGAATGTTTATTTGAAATGTATCTGTCACTGTACCCCTTGATGTATCGCCGATCCAAGAAGCTGCCGTTTCCTGGGGCAACCTTGTTGAGGGAGCCATCTGAGAGAAATATACGGCAGCAAGGGTTCTACCTTGTCCGGAGCAGGTAGGTTGTGGAACAATTGTCCTCTAGGTTACCGGATGGTTTGCATCAGGATCAACTGATTCCTTGGGCAGATCAGAGTCTCGATTCTGCTTTATATTCCTTTGAGGCCTCCAAGGACGTCGTATACTCGGAGCCTGCATTTCCGCTTGGGCTGTCTTAACCCGATGACCTTTGGGGCTACGACAGTGACAAGCGGTTATTGAATCCTAAGAGCAGCAGGTTTATTACGGGCCTGGTCGGGAAGGATCTTCCTGCCTGGGTTTCTCAGGCCATTGGGGGTAAGTCCATTTTTCTTTCCCCTACTGCTGCTCCAGCTCCAAGACGGACCTATACCGGTCTTTCCTTTAGATCTTTCTATGCCCCTTCCAGGTTTTGAGTCCATGACAGGGGAGGTATCTCCATCACCAAGGGATCTCGAAGTAAGACAGAGGTTCAGCATCCTCGAACCAGTCTGATTGTAGGTCCTCCAACACACCCACCGCAGGTCAGATCTCCCTCCCACCTGGGAGATCCCAGGGTGGGCGCATGTCTGTGATTTTTCTGGGAGGCCTGGGTATGCTTGGGTTAGGTTTCGCATCACGGGTGGTTTCATACTCGATTTTGGAGTCCAACCGTCTCAGGGGTCCCTCACCACGGGTCTGCCGGTTTACGACGACAAGAGAGTCATACTGCAGGCTGCGTTCCAGATGCTTCTAACCGCAAGGGTACGGTTCCCGGTTTCCACACATCATTGGAATCGGGGCATTTTCTCAGGCCTTTGTTTTTTCCCCGTGCCGAAACCAGATGGCTCGGCCAGGCCTCTTCTGAACTTAGAATCCTTTCAGTCTGTGATTGCTAGTTTGAAGAAAAAAGGGGTTTTACGCGTCCTTAGTCATCAGGGATGCCTGTTTACTGGTTTCCATTGGGCTTCCTCATCGGACTTTTCTCTGATTCGTAGTACAGGATACTCATTTCCACTGTCAGACCTTTCCATTCAGTCTCTCTTCCGCTCCCACCGTGTTCATGAAGGTCACAGAATGGCCCTACTTCAAGGGCAGGGAGTGACGGTTGTTCTCTATCTGGACAATCTACTGCGGAAAACCCACTCTGCAGATTAGGTTGCTTCTGGATATCCGGAAAATCCAGGCTCTTCTGATTCGACACGGGTCCCGTGTATGCTCATCGTACTGTTTTTTCTGTGTTTAGAGATGGTTCTCAACTGGGTCCCGTGTATGCTCATCGTACTGTTTTTTCTGTGTTTAGAGATGGTTCTCAACTGGTCCGTCAGAGGATTTTTCCTTTCTCGGGACAAGTTCCCCTCTCTCTCTCTTCAGTCAAGTTGCGGCACTGAGAGGTCGCCTACATTCTACTTTGAGCAGAGGATGACAGTCTTCATTCTAGGTCAGGTCACCAGGTCAGGCACCCGGGTGAGTGGACATTCCCCGGAGTTTTGTCAGCGGGTCCGCTGTTGGCGGAGAATTCGGATCGACCTCAGGGCGTTCCGAATGACTCTGCAACCCTTTGCTACTCTTGGACGTGAGCTCTGGCGGCAGTAGCCGAGGATGCCCTCAGGGCTCCGTAGAGTTTCTGGTTAGTCTATCTTTCCTCCTTTTCTGTTTCTACCTCACTTTCTGCAATGCATAAAGGGAGAATGCGCGCTAGTCCTCTCGGTGACTCCAGTTTGGCCGCGCATGATTTGAACAGCCACCCGGCGGCTGTTGTCAGTAGAGGAGCCTTGGCTCCTACCTCTGCGGGACTGTCTGCTTCAACAGGTTTCGTTTAACGGCATGGCTGTTCGCGAGATCTCAGAAGTAAGGAGTTTCCTAGTTCGGTTATACCTACTGGGCCCCGATTTCGGAAGTTGGTTACCTCTTCTCGCTTTTGCCACTTTTGGAAATTTTATGTGGCCTGGTGTGGATGACGAGGGCTTTTCCCTTTGGTTTTTCCTTCAGCCGCCGCCTTTGGTTTCTCCGGGTGGTTTGCTCGGCTGCGCTTCAACTAGGTTAACCTGAAGTTCAGGTCTCTATTCTTTCGGTTCTCTTCCAAAGGAAATTAGCCTGACTGACAGAAGTTTGGGTTCTCTTGCAGGGAGTACTCTACTGGCAACCCACCTTGTGCATAAGGTTACGGCTGAACTTCATACTCAGCTGTCGTTGCTTCCAGGGGTGATGTCCGCTTTTCATGTTACTCTGACACTTGTGTTTTTGGCCCTCTTTGGATGCTGTCAGGGCTTGCCGACTCTCTTTACACAGGTCTTCGGCTATTCGACGGTGCTCCTGTCCTACATGGCCGGGGCCCCAGCATACGTGGGGCAGTTGGATACATCTGACCATCAGTCAGTCTTATTTGGCGGTTGCTCGAGAGCCTCCATTTTCCATTTCGGCGCACTCCGCGCGCTCGGGGGGACCTTCTGGGGTGGCCGCCCACGGGGTTTCCATGAATGCTTTATGTTGCAATGCCGCTTAGTCGGGACATCTTGCGTTTATCATGTTTTACGGCTTTGACATTTTTGCGGCCTCTGTGTCACAGTTTGGCCGAGTGGTTTTGCAGGACTCTCAGCGCTTTCCCTCCCGTCTTGGGAGCTCTGGGACATCCCCATTGTATCTGCACTCCAGTGGCCCCTAGTGGATGAAGGAGAAATCAGGATTTTGGTACTTACCGATAAATCCCTTTCTCCGATTCCACAGGGGCCACTGGACGCCAACCCAGCGCTGTTTCCTACTTCTACACTTATCGGGTTGCAGGTCACTGTGTGACTGTGCGTTTTGTTCTTATTACCCTATCACTATGTTTCCAGGTTTCCTGGGTATTATCTTGTTTTAGTTGGCTTAGCGAACCTCCTCTACTTTGACGTTGGTCTTTTCCAGCTCTCCTCGGGCACAGTTTTAACTAGACTGGCTTGGAGGGGGGACATAGTAGGAGAGGAGCTAGTCACATGTTTATAAATTTAAAGTGCCAGCTCCCTGTTACTGCCTACTATATCCCCCATTGTATCTGCACTCCAGTGGCCCCTGTGGAATCAGAGAAAGGGATTTATCTGTAAGTACCAAAATCCTGATTTAGCACCGATTCTTTCCAATCAATTGTTTTTTATAGATTTTCAAAGCTCTGACCACATCGAGAGACTTCGATTCTGCCAAAGCGTCAGTAGCCACTGGCACCACAATAGGCTGGTTTACGTGAAACGATGAAACCACTTTTGGCAGAAATTGCTGACGAGTTCTCAACTCCGCTCTATCAGCATGGAAGATTAAATAGGGGCTTTTGTGAGACAAAGCCGCCAATTCAGATACCCGCCTTGCGGAAGCCAAGGCCAACAACATGACTACTTTCCAAGTAAGGAATTTTAACTCAACCTTACGCAAAGGTTCAAACCAATGAGATTGCAGGAACTGCAACACCACATTCAGATCTCATGGCGCCAATGGAGGCACAAAGTAAGGTTGGGTGTGTAGTACACCTTTCACGAAGGTCTGAACCTTCTGGAAGGGTGGCCAATTCTTTCTGAAAGAAAATTGATAAGGCCGAAATTTGTACTTTTATTGTGCCCAACTTTAGGCCCACATCCACACCAGCTTGCAAAAAATGGAGCAAACGCCCCAGCTGAAATTGCTCCATAGGAGTCTTCTTGGATTCACACCAAGACACATTTCCTCCAAATACGGTGGTAATGCATTGCCGTTACTTCTTTTCTAGCCTGAAGAAGTGTGGGAATGACTTCACTGGGAATACCCTTCCGGGCTAGGATCTGGCACTCAACCGCCATGCCGTCAAACGCAGCTGCGGTAAGTCTTGATACACGAACGGTCCTTGTTGTAACAGGTCCTCTCGTAGAGGAAGAGGCAAGGGATCTTCTATGAGTAATTCCTGAAGATCGGGATACCAGGCCCTCCTTGGCCAGTCTGGAACAACGAGTATCGCCTGAACCCTTGTTCTTCTTATCATCTTTATCACCTTTGGAATGAGTGGAAGTGGAAGGAACACATATACCACCTGAAACACCTACGGTGTCACTAGGGCGTCCACCGCCATTGCTTGAGGGTCCCTTGACCTGGAACAATATCTCTGAAGTTTCTTGTTGAGGTGGGACGCCATCATGTCTATTTGAGGAATTCCCCAACGACTTGTCACTTCTGCAAAGACCTCTTGATGAAGACCCCACTCTCCTGGATGGAGATCGTGTCTGCTGAGGAAGTCTGCTTCCCAGTTGTCCACTCCTGGAATGAAGACCGCTGACAGAGCACTTGCATGTTTCTCCGCCCAGCGAAGAATTCTCGTGGCCTCGGCCATTGCCGCTCTGCTTCTTGTTCCGCCCTGGCGGTTTATGTACGCCACTGCTGTTATGTTGTCTGACTGAATCAAGATGGGCAGACCGCGAAGAAGATGATCCGCTTGCAGAATGCCGTTGTAAATGGCCCTTAATTCCAGAATGTTTATGTGCAGACAAGCTTCCTGGCTTGACCATTTTCCCTGAAAATTTCTCCCCTGTGTGACTGCGCTCCAGCCTCGGAGACTTGCATCTGTGGTCACCAGGATCCAATCCTGAATCCCGAACATGCGTCCCTCCAGAAGGTGAGAACTGTACAGCCACCACAGAAGGGAGATCCTGGTCCTGGAAGATAGGAATATTTTCCAATGCATGTCCAGGTGAGGCCCGGACCACTTGTCCAGCAGGTCCCTCTGAAACACCCTGGCATGGAACCTGCCATACTGAATGGCCTCGTAGGCCGCCACCATCTTCCCCAGCAACCGAGTGCATTGAAGAATGAACACTCTTGCCGGTTTCAGAATTTGTTTTACCATGTTCTGTATTTCCAGAGCCTTTTCCACTGGAAGAAAAACTCTCTGTAATTCTGTATCCAGAATCATACCCAGGAACGACAGCCGTGTCGTCGGAGCCAACTGTGATTTTGGCAAGTTTAGGAGCCAACCATGTTGTTGCAGAATTGTCAGGAAGAGTGCAACGTTTCTCAGCAATTGTTCCTTGGATCTCGCCTTTATGAGGAGATCGTCCAAGTACGGGATAATTGTGACTCCTTGCTTGCGCAGGAAAACCATAATTTCCGCCATTACCTTGGTGAAAATCCTCGGAGCCGTGGACAGACCAAACGGCAACGTCTGAAATTGGTAATGACAATCCTGAACAGCAAACCTCACGTAAGCCTGATGTGGAGGATATATGGGAACGTGTAAGTAGGCATCTTTTATGTCAACCGACACCATAAAATCCCCTTCTTCCAGACTGGGGATCACTGCTCGGAGAGACTCCATCTTGAATTTGAATTTTTTTAGAAAGAAGTTGACCGAGCCATTCGGCTTTGGTACCACGAACAGACTCGTATAAAAACCCTCCCCCTGTTGTGACGGGGGTACCGTGACAATGACTTGATTTTGACACAGCTTTAGTATCGCAGCGCATACAACCTCCCTTTTCTAGAAGAGAAGCTGGCAAGGCCGATTTGAAAAATCGGTGAGGGGGCACGTCCTGAAACTCTAATTTGTACCCTTGGGCTACTATTTCTAATACCCAAGGATCCAGGTCCGAGTGCACCCAGACCTGACTGAAGAGTTTCAGACGTGCCCCCACCGGTGCGGACTCCCGCAGAGGAGCCCCAGGGTCATGTGGTAGATTTGGTAGAAGTCGGAGAGGACTTCTGTTCTTGGGGACTTGCCACAGCCTGTGACCTTTTTCTCTTTCCTCTTCCTCTCGCAGCAAGGAAGGAGGACCCTCGTCTTTTTTTGTATTTATTGTGCCGAAAGGACTGCATCTGATAGTGGTGCGTTTTCTTTTGTTGCGCAGGAACATAAGGTAAAAATGACGACTTACCCACAGTAGCCGTAGTTACCAGGTCAGTGAGGCCGTCACCAAACAAGACACTGCCGTTAAAGGGTAGAGACTCCATCGCCTTCTTAGAGTCAGCATCAGCATTCCATTGATGAATCCACAGTGCCCTCCTAGCCGAGACTTGCCATGGCATTGGCCCTTGATCCCAAAAGGCCAATATCCCTTGCAGCTTCTTTTAAATATGCTGCAGCGTCCTGATATGACCCAGAGTCAAAAGCACGTTATCCCTGTCCAGGGTATCTATCTCAGATGACAAGTTATCTGCCCACTTTTCAATAGCGCTACTCACCCATGCCGAAGCAACGGCAGGCCTGAGTAGTGAACCCGTAGTGACATAAATGGATTTTAGTGTATGTTCCTGCTTACAATCCGCAGGATCCTTTAGGGCTGCCGTGTCAGGAGACGGAAGCGCCACCTTCTTGGACAGATGCGATAGAGCTTTGTCCACTGTGGGGGTTAACTCCCACATTTCCCTGTCCCCCGAGGGGAACGGATATGCCACTGGAATTCTATTGGGAAGTTGGGAACCTGTACCTTCTTGTCAGGATTTTCCCAAGCCTTTTCAAAAAGAGCGTTCAGTTCATGAGAGGGAGGAAACGTTACCTCAGGTTTCTTTCCTTTAAACATACAGACCCTTGTATCAGGAACAGCAAGCAGGGTCTTCCGTGATATGTAATACGTCTGTTATCACCACAATCATATACTGAATGCTCTTAGCCAGTTTAGGATTTTATCTGGCATCACTATAGTCGACACTGGAATCAGAGTCCGTGTCGGTATCTGTATCTGCTATCTGGGTAAATGCACATTTCTGTGACCCCGAAGGGGACTGAGCTTGTGACAATGCATCATCCATGGATTTCCTGCATGTCTGGTTCTTAGACTCTGATTTGTCTTTTTTTTTTTTTTTTAACAATTTTTTATTGAGACATCATGGTAAATATAATCCAAAAAGATACAAAGACAATGAAATATTGCAGTAAAAAAAAATTACAAGTGTGTGCTGTGCATTGAATTCACATATGTATAACTAGGTGCTTCATCGCGCCCTACGGGCGCTCTTCACACCGTCGCAAGGGGCTACGCCCCCTTAACCCTTGCATGCCTTTCTGGGGTTCAATATTTGTATTATATGGAGTATTACCTGCATTCCTTTGTTAGTGGTTAAATATTGCACAATGAAAGGGCGTGCGATGGTGAAGGAGGCGCAGCCCCTTGCGACGGCTGGAACAGCACCTGTAGGGCACGATGTACAGAATGTAGCGGGTGCGGGGGGGGACTGTGGATGGGGGAGGGTGTCTGTAGATGCTGCGGGTGGAGGGGGGACGTGCCGGGAGTGGGGTAGGGGGTCCGGAGGCGCCGCGGGTGGGGGAGGGGCAGGTGTGGGTGTTGCAGCAGATGGGAAAGGGGCTCCGGAGGCGCTGCAGGTGGTGGAGGGGCGGGTGTGGGGGTGCCGTGGGAGGGGTGTGGGTGAGGGGGGGTGGACCGCGGATGGAGGAGGGTGTCTGCAGATGCTGCAGGTGGAGGGGGGGCAGGTGTGGGGAGACATATATATGGGGGGTGGATGGTGGAGGGGGTCTGGAGGTGCTGTGGGTGGTGGAGGGGCGGGAGAGTGGGAGCCGCGGGTGGTGTATGGGGTCTGGAGGCACAGCGTGTGGGGGAGTTGGTGGTGTGCCGCATGTGGTGGAGGGGAAGGTGTGGAGGTGTGGCGCATTGGGGAGGGGTCTGGAGGCGCTGTACTGTACCTGCCAAAAAGGTAGTTGGATGGTATGCAGTAACAGGGCCAGGACAGGGGTGACAGGGTCAGAACAGGGGTGACAGGGTCAGAACAGGGGTGACGGGGCAAGGACAGGGGTGACGGGGCAAGGACAGGGGTGACGGCGCCAGGACAGGGGCGACGGCGCCAGGACAGAAATAACAGGGACAGGATAGGGGTGACAGGGCCAGGGTAGGGGCGGCAGGACCAGGATAAGGGTGTTAGGGCCAGGCCAGGGGTGACAGGGACATGACAGAACACAGGGCACGGGAGAGATTGGTATTAGGGACAGGACAGTGGTGACAGACAGATGTGTCTTACCGGAGTCACTGCTGCTGGCTGCTGCTGTTCCACTCCAACCTGTTGGGATCTGCTGCTGGTGGAGACTTGGTATGGCTGACTTTCTCAAGCTGGAGTCATGCTTCCTTTGCCCGTCCGCATCCCTCCCCCCCCCCCACTCCTCAGTCACACACCGCGTACCTCGCGCGGCTGCCGGGCACTGTGGTAAGGGGAAACTCGGAGTGACTGGTTAGCCCCCAGGAGACGCTGCTGCTGGAGGGAGGAGGGGGTCGGAGCCTGCAAGCAGCGCGGACTTCTGCAGCGCTGGCCGCCGGCTAAAGTGTGAGAAGGAGCTGGGTGCACCTCACTGCAGGCGGCAGCGCTGCAGTTGGCGGTGGGGTTGCCGGGGCTGGAGATAACAGAGGCAGTATGGAACCTGCACAGCGGCAGGTGCCCCACAAAACTGCAGCTAAGAAGCGTGGAGTGTGCCAGAAAGTGATGCTCCTCTGAGCCAGAGAGCCCCTGCTGAGTTTGCGGATGTGGGGGGTCAAGCACACAGTGAGCCGGTGCCCGTCTGTCTGTACGGCATACCCCCTCACACACCCCCCATACCTCCCAACTGTCCCGATTTTCGCGGGACAGTCCTTTTTTTGGGGGGTCTGTCTCGCTGTCCCACCCGCGGGCCGCAGTGTCCCGCGGTAGGGGGGGGCAGGTGGGAAGCTCCTGTACTCGCTGTTCGCTTAGCTGAGCAGCGGTGAATAGACGCTTCTATTTAGTGAAGCCAGGAGGAGAGGGGGCATCAGGGGATACGGATTAAGGGGGGGGCCCGGCAGCAGAGCCGGATTAAGGGGGGGGGGGGCCTAGGGGGTACGTACCCCGAGCCCCACAGTTTTTTGGGGCCCCCACGGCTGGAGTAGCTGTGTCCCACCTCTGAAGCTCCCCCGTCCTACCAGTAACAGCAGCAGCATTGTGCTACAGTCAGCACACGCTGCTGCATGTTTGCAGGTCTGTGGTGTTGCTGCCTCCCTGCTTTCTTCTAGCGACCACCTCTTCTGGATTTACCCCTAGCTGAGGGGCCAAAATCCCATTAAAAAAATATCCAGGAATTTGCATAAGGGGGCGTGGCCACGCAGACACGATTTAGGCCACGCCCCTGAACCCACAGCAGTCACAGCAATGAGATAGGGCCCCCCTGTCTCAAGTGCCCTGGGCCCCCAGGACTCATAATCCACCCCTGGGGGCATGCCAGCAGCTCACAGAGCGCTGGGCATGCCCCCTCATTGATGAAAACGTGGGTGAGTCTCGCGATCGCGGGTCCTCCCGTGAAGCCACTCCCCCTTTCCGTTGGCCACGCCCCCTTTTCACCATGTGTGTGTGTCCCTGCTTCTGCCTGCAGAAAGCTGGGAGGTATGCACTCCTGCTTGTGCCATGCCCATACCATCTGCTTCTGCTCCTAGTCTCCTATAGATTTGCCCAGATCTGTGACTCATTTGACTAACTCCGCCCAGTATTGTGACTCCGCCCAGCGTTAGCAAATGAAGCACAAAGTCACAGATCTGGGCTAATATATAGGAGATAAATAAAAATTGTTTCAAAGTATGTATTCCTTCATTCGTATTATTTATAGAAATATGGATAATGAAAGTAACCCTGGGGAGAGCCGCATACATGTTAGTCCTCAAACCAAAGAGACAGGTTGATCTTGTGCTGCCATTCTAGTTTGGTACCATGTGGTATTCTTTAGACTGTTGTGGATTTGCAGCCTCGTGGTAAGGGGTAGTGTGGATATAAATGATTCCCAAAGATTGAAAAACCTGTCTACCTGTTTGTCTCTATCCACAATGGCTTCCACCCAGTCCATCCTGAAAATATGGTGTAATTTATTCAAAAATAAAGGTATCTGTGGGGGCGTGCTATCGTTTTTTTCCCCGGCTGTGCTGAGGGCTAACAATAGTTTTCTACATTCCGATGGCATTCGGAGAGTAGGATCAATGATACCTAAAACTGCCCATTCGGGGATGAATGGTTATTAGTTTAGCCTCTGCATATCTCCTAATAGGTGCCAGAAATACTGCACGATAGGGCATGCCCATAGACAATGTTAGATATCTGCCTCACTCTGGTGGCATTTTGGCAAAAGTGTGTTTCCGACGTGCCCATATGGAAGCGTCGTAGCGGGGATAGATATGTATTATGGTATATATTAAGAAATAATTCAGTATACATACTGGCTGGCAGGACCTTTCGAGAATAAGATAGTGCTTTTTCCATTACGTGTATAGTCAGCCTAGGAAAATGGGTCAACCATTTGGACATGCCACCCGCCACGGTAGCATGATCCAAGATTGTCCTTAAAAATGTGTAATGTATGGATATGGCTTTGTGGCTAGGTACAGGGTGTAATAAGAGGCTGTTTAAAGAATTAGTCCAGTCCCCCTCCGCAAAATGTGTAAGAACATGCCTAACATAAAATTGTGTTTGGAGAAATGGAAGGGGGGACGAAGCAACCCCAACATTTCTCGTTGAGACCTCCGAGAAGGTTAGCAAGCGTCTGTCCTCCACAGACACCAATGAGCGAATGGATATTATACCAGCCTCCCTCCACAACTCAAAGGGGTGAGCAGCCGTGCCATCCAAAAATTCTGGGTTTTTGATTAAGGGCAAATGTAAATAATGGTATTGATTCAATTTCGCAATGTGGCACAATATGTGCCACACTCTCCTGGTAGACCGTAAAAGTGGGTTCGACTTAACGTGGTCCGGTATTTCCCAATCATGTTGATGGAGGAAACATGTCAAATCTATATTCACTAGGAAATTTTGTTCTAAGCAGTTATCCGTATATATCGAGCTGTTTTGTAGCCAGTCTCTTAAGTGTCTCAAGAGTGCCGCCTGGTTATAAATTACCACATCTGGGAAATTAATCCCCCCATTAGATTTGGGTTGGATAAGTTTACATAAAGCGATGCGTGCACGGCCCCCCTTCCATATAAATGTTCTGATTAATTTGTTAATTGTCTGCGCGTCTCGTTTAGTCAGCAGTACAGGGAGTGTTTGCAATGGGTACCATATGCGTGGTATAGCCACCATTTTTAGCAGGTTAGCCCTGCCCAAATATGACAATGGAAGACGTTCCCATCCCTTGGTATCGTCGGTTAAAGTACGTATGGCCTTGCTTACATTGAGTTTGTATAGTTCAGATATATATCGTGGCACCATAATACCCAAATATGTAATATACATCGATACCCAGTGTAAGGGGAAGCGGGATGTCCAATGCGGACAATGCACGTTGCCATACAGCAATAATGCCTTAGATTTGTCCATGTTGATACTAAAGCCTGATATATGACCAAATTATTGAATTTTGTCCAGGATCAAAGCAAGGGAATGCTCGGGGTCAGTAATGTAAAAGAAGGATATCATCGGCAAAGGCCGACAATTTAATTTCCTGTCCGCCCACTCTAATACCCCTGAAGTCTGGCCAATCCTGCAACGTTCGGAGCAATGGATCTAGAGCTAAGTTAAATAATAGCGGTGATAAGGGGCATCCTTGACGGGTGCCTCTTTCTAAAAAGAATCTTCGGCCCCTGATTCCGTTCACTAACAAAGAAGCAGACGGTTTGTCGTAAATGTACTGAATATAATTAATAAAGTCCGTGTCAAAGCCCCTTTTTTCCAACACAGTGAACAAATGTGGCCACAGGACCATATCGAAAGCCTTATTGGCGTCGAGGCTAAGAAGCATGTTTGAGTCTGTACATGGAGATTGAGACGCCGTCACCGCCGCCAGTGCCATGCGAATTGCTTTAACTGCATGTCTGCCAGTCACAAAACCCATCTGTGTTGTAGTAAGAATATCAGGGAGAATGGACTGAAGCCTCAGTGCCATTATTTTTTCCAATAATTTATAGTCGACATTCAACTGACTAATAGGCCTATAGGAAGAAAGGAAAGTAGTGTCCCTACCGGGTTTAGGGATAAGGGTAATAAATGCTTCATTAAACAGTGGGGATGGAGAACCACCTTCATGTATGGCTCGAAATTATTCTAATAAAGCAGGGACTATATGGGCCTGTAATATCCGATAGTAATCTCCCGACAGGCCATCTGGGCCAGGAGATTTGCCATGGGGCAGATTAGAGATCGCAGCGCTAATTTTCTCCACCGTTATATTACCCACAAGAGCTTCTCTCTGGCTCTGGGTAAGAGGGAGTAGTACCTCATCTGTAAGCAAGTGCGTTTGCAAGTCAGTATCAATCGGTTTAGAACTAAACAAGGCCTGAAAATAGGTTTGGAATTGTGTTATTATGTCCTAAGATTTGGTAAGAATACGGCCTGACACGGGGTGATGTATAGCAGTTATGGTGTGTCGTCTTTTAGGAGGTCGGGACATGACAGCCAGTAACCTACCCGCCTTATTGCCCCATCTATAAAATTTATTTTTGGTAAAGTCTAAGGAGCGTTTCGCCTGGGTCGCTACATATGTTTCAAGCAGGCATCTAGCTTGTCTATATTCAGTGAGTGTGGAGTCCGTGGGGGCAGAAGTATATGAGTGGAAAGCCGTTGACATTGCTGCTTTCAGTGCGGTATATTCCGCCTTGGATTCCCTGTTTTTCTGGGCAACGTAGCTAATAATGTGACCCCTCATCACCGCCTTAGAGGCATTCCAAAAGACATCGGGTCTATCCCAGTAATCTGTATTTTCATCAACGTAATTGGTCCAATGGTACGTGAGATGATATAGTTTAAAGTCCTCCGAGTTTGCCAGGTATTGTGGGAATCGCCAAATATAGTCTGTTGAATGCATATGAGGATGGTTTAGGGCCAGCGTGACTGGAGCGTGATCAGAGATCAGTATGTCAAGTATATCCACCCCAGCAACCTGTGACATCAAGTCATTTGCAATTAGGAATTTGTCAATGCGAGACAATGTCCCATGTGCCAGAGACAGATGGGTGTGGGTTCTGTCAGTAGGGTGCAGCAATCTCCATGGATCAGAAAGGTCTAAAGAGTCCCGAAATGCCAACAAGTGTCTGCTATGGGGGTCAGTAGTTCTCGGTACAATCGGTGATCTATCAACTGTGGGATCGTCTACCATATTGTAATCCCCACCCACTATCAGGGAATAGTGGTTCTACCATGAAGAATGTGGCTGAGGTCTTGAATAAAAACATGTGTGTTGACATTCGGGGCATACAAATTGACAAGGGTAAATTTAGAATGAAAAAGCTCTATATCCAATATTATATATCTGCCTTCGGGGTCAATAAGTTCTGTCAAAACTGTAACAGGAAGGTTTTTCCGAAAAAGTATGGCCACCCCTCTGGCCTTAGTGCGAAAAGGGGCAGAGATACAGGAACCAACCCAGGGGGCCTTCAATACACCCTCCTCGCCCATCAGCCAGTGAGTCTCCTGTAAGAAAACCACATCCGGTTGAGAGCGTGTGGGGTGCGTGGCCACGCGGCGGCGTTTGACTGGGGAATTAAGCCCTCCAACATTCCAGGAGATAAAGTTTATGGGTCTTGGGGGCAGTACCTCAGACGAGGAAGAAGCTATTGGTGGCATGGCTACCCAACCCCCACGGGGCAGAGAGATGCTTGGCAGATAATTAGTAATGTCAAGTACACAATGGCGGCTCCTCTCCCAACCCAAAGACTCCATTGCAACATAAATTGTAGTAGTAGAAACATCAACATGACATTAAATGCATTGCACAATTGTAGTAGTTGAAGTGTAAATAATAAACCATGATGACTCATAACTTCATTTTTGTAACATTTTCCTAATAACCAAAACCATGGTGGGCACCAACTAGGTCTAGTGGTGCGCACACTAAATACTAACAAAAATTAACTATACAATTAAAGAAAGATAAAGTACAAAGTGGAGTAACACACATCCGCCTGAGGCGGGGGTACCCAAACTGCTCAACCTATCGCAGTTCAATGACCTACATTTTGATTAATGGGCAAATGGATATGTACAGTAAATTACAGTATCAACTAGAATAAAGAAAAATAAACATAAGGTAGGTTAGCACACATCCGCCCGATGTGGGGGTACCCGAATCGTTCAACCCATTGTACCTCACCGACTGATATCCTAATTAATAGGCGACCTTGATGGGGATCTGTGAGTTAGAAAGTGAGACCTCGCCACCTCTGGGTCTGTGTAAAACATTTGATTTCCATTCTCTGAGACCTGCAATTTGGCTGGGTACAGCAAGGCGAACCTGATATTTTTACTATGTAAATGGGAACAAACGTCAGAGAATTCCTTTCTTTTCTGAGCCACAGCCGCCGAGAAGTCTTGAAAGATCAAGATCTTGTGGCCCTTGACTAACAGTTCTCTAGTTTTACGATAAGCTGTGAGAACTTGTTCCTTGGCCCTATAGTCTAAATAGCAAGCGATGACCGGTCGGGAACGCTTCCGCGTCCCGTCCTGCATCGCTCCCAGCCTATGGGCTCTTTCGATATGTGGAATTTCAATATCGTCTATGATTCCCAACGAGGCTGGGAGGTCCACAGAAAGATAGGAGGAGAGGTCCAAGCCTGTCAATGACTCTGGAATGCCTCTAAATCGAAGGTTATTCCTACGAGATCTATTATCCAGGTCTTCAATTTTATCCTGCAGTTGTTGTATGAATTTATATTCGGATGATACCCCCTCCTGACAAGAGTGGACTAAGTCCTCAGTATCACACAGTCTCGCAGATATACGCGTCGCATGAGAATCTATGCGAGACAAACCCGTTTCTAGGCGGGCCTGTCAAATCGCTTATCAAGCAAGGGCATAAGAAAATCCGAAATTTCTTTGGCTGTCGGGGGGGGGGGGGGGGTAGTTTTATCACTAGGTAAATTGATTTAGGGGGGATGTCTTTCCCCTTCCCCGCTTTGTAAGAGGTGTTGGATTGTTTTGGAGGCATGGCTTTGTCAAGGTATTTATCCATACCCCAGAGAACGAAATGTGGGACAGTCACTGTCTCCTACAGGTACCGATCCCACAGGCACGGGCAGTGATAGTAAAACAGAGGTGATCACATATGAAGCTCGGGCGGAAGTGCGAAACCAGATCCACTTATTTAGAACATACCGTAACCTGCGAACAAGCCCACAGGACGACCCCGGCAATAAGCCACGGCTGTCCTCGGTTGGTGTGAAAACATATATCTAGAAACAATTTAAAATGTCAAGCAATACAGAATAGAGTGGTCCCGCAGGTACAGGCAATGATACTAAAACAGAAGTAATTATATAAGGAGCTCGAGCGGAAGTGCGAAACCAACCAAACTGTTCAGAACATACTACAGAAGGAGCCCGTGAGGCGACCCAGGCAACAAACTATGGGAGACCCCAGCCGGGGTGCAAACCCATAGCTGAAAACAATATAGAATTCAAGCAATACAGAATGGAATTATTAAATAAAAATAACAAACGTCACATATGAGTAAACCACGGATTCGTTCAAATCGTGGTGCATAAACATTCAGTTGTAATCGCACTGTTAGAGTATCAACAGCAAACTGTAGCATACGAGATATAAAGGCAAGTACATAGAGAGAAATAAGTGTGACAATACAATTTTTGATTAAGCACAAAAAAAACAACAAAAAACACAATTTCCAAGTTGCACCCTGAAAATGAAAGAGTGCAACCAGAGAGCCTATGGAGATATTTCCAGTGCTGTACTCTATAAAGGACAGGTGAGAATCAGCCAGAAGGTTCTGAGCTACTAGATGGCAGTGTTACATTAAGTATAAATGGTGACAATACACAAGCGTCTAGAATGCTGCAATAAGGGTCAACTAATCACCCACATTAAAACTGAAAATAAATAAATGATAATGGTAGTGAGGGTATGTCCCTGCAGCCCAAGATGAGTAGTAGACACAGTCACTCCAAGAACAAATCTGTGCAAGGTGACCGAGCAAAACGCACCGCAAAACCTCTATGAGTGCAGGGTAATATAGGTGCTGTCCAGCAGAAGAGTCCTTGAAGTTTGTCCAATAGAGACAGTTTATAGGGCCCAGGCCCAGGAATGGGAGTAGCCACCAATAATATATAAAGAGGGGGAAAAAGGGGGGGGGAAAGAAAAGGAAAGGGGAGAGCTGGAGTTCGGGGGGCGGGAGAACACACTAGGTGGGAAAGGGAAAAAAGGAGGGAGGCAAATACCGGGTTAGTAGGAGACGATGCTGCACTGTAGTGAAGCACAGATGCTTCTGCTCAGCAAGCTCCAGGCAGATGACGGCCAGGGGGGTCTGAAAGGCTTCGTCCCAAGCACCCGGACTCCAGCAGCCAAGGATTCCGGACATCAGGAGCCGTGAACAGATGGGCAGAACACTTCACAGGAGCAGCATCCACGGGGCAGCGACCCCTGTACCTCCGGACGATCAGCGGTCCCGCAGGCGGATCTGTAAGGCTTCCCAGCAGATGGGTGTGTGGCCCAGTCACTTGCTCTGCAGACAGATAGGCGCAGCGGGGCTATAGGGTAGTGCGTCCGCTGCAAGTGGCACCATGCAAGTGGAGCCATGTTTTTCAAAAACTGTGCATCCATGTCTTTTTCTTGTCTCTTGTGACTCTCTGTAACTGATGGGCTGGAATGCTGTAGATTACAGTGAAATCTGGTGTCTTTTGTTACCAAAATTTTAAGCAACATACAGTTTGGCGAAAAATCTAATCACGTCCACAAAGTTATCAGAATTCCATAATATGCGCATATGCCTGAAATGAAGAGCGCGTGCGAATAGCGCAAGGGAGCGTAAAATTCTAGGCTGTTAGGATTGCATGGGCTTTACACAATGTTTAGGTTACTTAACAGTTAATAGGCTTGGGAGGTTGGTCTTAATTAGAATAGTGGGAGTGTAGGGAGGAGCTAGCAGACATTTTGTGTGAGACAGGATATGCTTTCTATCTCTTTCTGTCAGGATTTTCCAGCAGAAGGACCTCTGATCCTGTGAGTAGCTCTTTGAATTAATTTTGTATCTCCAAAACCCTTTTTCTCCACTCTGCTTTATTCTTTCACTAATTCCTATCTATTCTTTATCCTCTTTATTCTCCCTTCTTTCTTTTATTCCCTCACTATCCCCCTTTTCATTCTTCTCCTAATGGCCGCTCGCCCACGCAGACGGGCACACCCCCCATGCTCACTAAATAGTCCCAGGGTCTGGTGCGGCGTCAGCGGTATCTTCTGCGCTGGACCACCGCCAGTCCCTCAGCCCTGGCCTGCTACCTGCGGGCGCACCCGCGGGTGCTTCCCCATGCGGTCTGGGGGTTACTTTCGCCGGAGGTCCCGCGATGCGCTCGCGTGGGCTCCGGCGGATCGCGGCTACACGCGGCGCTTCTCCCGCCCCAGCCCCCTCAGTCGCGCAGGGCGCACGGGACGGTGGCGGGGGCGCGCGGGCGGACACAGGGGGACACTACCCCTGGGGGTGCTGCGACAGCCTCCAGGCGCAGACGCACACGCAGCACCACCCGGACACTGGACGCAGGTGGGGGGCAGGGCGGGTCCACTGGTGGGAATAATTTGTCAGCCTCCAGGGGCTCGTCTCCCCCCAATACTGTTGGACCCATTCCCACTGATAGGCCCCTACGGGATCGCGGGTGCATCCGGCAGCGGCACGTGCGCTCTTCTCGCCACGCGGTCTCCGAGCACGGCGTGCCGAGAGGCGCGGTGCTGCTGTGCCCAGCCTGGGGGAGACCGCAGTGTTTTATGCTCGCCCTGCATTAGGTGCGAGCAGCCCCCTCGCGGTTGTTGGCCGGTCCCGGGTGGGCACTGGGCGCAGGATGAGACGCACAGTTTCAGGTACTGCGCATCCGGCTGGTGCTGTGGGGCCTGTGGCCGCCGGCGCACCTGCGACCAGCAGCGTGGTCCTCCCTATTGCTCCTGCGACAGTGGCCGCTCCTGCAGACGGGGACACGGCGGCTGTTTCTGCACTGCTGGAATTCTGACTCCCCTGTTGACGGCGCGGTCATCTTCAAGTGGCTCGGCGGGCCATTTCGGTGACTTGCGGTCTGCACTCACCCCACTGGTTGCTCAGCTGATGTCGTTATGCGCCGCTCCCCCTACTGCGGCAGGTCAGCAGCCGCTTGTTTCCACTGGGTCCGGTGCACAGACGCCTGCACTTAACCACTTGCCAGGTTCTTCGCTGTCACTTTCTGTTCCCTCTCCTGTTGCAGATCCGGTGGACATGCCGGAGAGTGATTCCAGCGACAGCGACCAGTCTTCTGCATCGGCTGCCACGAGATGGGCCTCCCAGGCATCCCCATCCGGTGAGGTTAATGGTAATGGCATTTTGGGTCAGCAGGGTGCCGGGGCCGAGACTACCAAGGGCAAAGGTCAGGCGAAGGTTGTCAAGGGTAAACGCCATAGGCACGGGCGTTCCCACAAGCGCAGTAAGCGATCGCGCCGCCGGAGGCATGGTAGCAGTAGCAGTAGTCCGGAAGAGGGCAGCCCCAGCGACGTCGTACGTTGCCCATCCATTTGCGATTCTCAGTATGCGGTGTTGCTTTTCCGGCTTGCCTTTGCTATGGCTTTTTACGGAGCCTTTCGGATCGGCGAGTTGGTGGCCCCCTCCAGGTCCGCGGCCCCTCCTTTGCTTGAGTCCCATGTGTTGCTGGCGGATGCGTTACTGTGTAAATTAAGCCGTTCTAAGACGGATCAGTTGGGGCGTGGGGATTGGATTACCTTGCCTGCCTGCCCTAACACTAGCATCTGCCCTGTAACCTTGGCACGCGTGTATGGTGACTCCCGGCCACGTTGTGGTGGAGCGTGGCTTGTCCACCTCGATGGGTAACCTTTGATGTTGTACCAATTCCGGTGGGCATTTAAGCAATGCATCCTTGCGTTGGGATTGTCGGCCTCATTGGGGTTTTCTGAGACTGAGATTAAAGCGCTTGGTCAATGGAAATCCAATGCCTACAAGCGCTATGTCAGGTGATTCCGTTTTCCAGTTTACGGCAGGCCTTCTTCTGGTTTGCCTCACATTTTTCTTGTATTTCTTGTTTCTTTTCAGTTCACTCGTGGGACGACGGGATGGTGTGACGGCGGGTCAGTGTTGGGGTGCCCTCGCCAGCCGCTACCTTTTTGGTGGGCCGAGGGGGTGCCTTGGCTCTGACTCGTTGACCCGTCTTTTCGTCTCTCCTCGACTGGACTCGACCTGTAGCCTTTTTTTGGCCACTCGTCACCGTTTGTACGGTGGGGTCCCGTTGGATTTTGCCCTGCTTTTCTCCTGAGATCCCAGAGGGTGCTATTGGCCTGCGCCCTCTGCGGCAGGTTTTGCAGGTTTTCACTTCGGGACAGGTCGTTCCCCTCCCCGCCCCTTACTCGTTTTTAGGACGCCCATTTCAGTAGACCTGATGGCGTCTCTTTTTTGTCTGATGAGGGCATTTGTTTAGGTTGGAAGGTAGTTTCCGAGTTCTTTATAGGTCAGTTTTAGTTTTCATTGTTAGTCAGGGTATGGTGGCGGCACCGGCTCCTTACAGGCCGGTGTGTGGCGGGAAGGAACGGCAGTTACAGTGGCTATTGCGCCGCTGTTTGTGGATGCGCTCTTTGCCCAATACATTGTATACTCTGGCCCTCCTTACCGGAGGTCATTGGGGCTCGGCTGTCTGGCCGGCTCTATTATGGTGTATTGGGGAGAGAGTTGGAAACTCAGCACTTATTGGCGTAAGCCAATGAGATAAAGAAGTCATGTCGTGGACATGCGTAGCAGCAATAAGTCGTAAGGTCACTGTTGATCTGGCCGTTCTTTCTTATTGCCACCATACTTAGTTTAAATATATCATCTCCTATATAATAGCCCAGATCTGTGATTTTGTGATTCATTTGCTAACGCTGGGCGGAGTCACAACAGTGGGCGGAGTTAGTCAAATGTGCCACAGATCTGGCCAAATCTATAGGACACTAGGAGCAGCTGCAGAAGCAGATAGTATGGACATGGCACAGGCAGGGTGCATACCTCCCAGTTTTCTTCAGGCAGAAGGAGGGACACACACACACACACACACACACACACACACACACACACACAGCGAAAAGGGGGCGTGGCTTCACAGGAGGGTCCCCGTTTTCGTCAGTGAGGGGGCATGCCCAGCGCTCTGTGAGCTGCTGGCATGCCCCCAGGGGCTGATTATGAGTCCGGGGGGCACAGGGTACTTGAGACAGGGAAGCCCTATCCCATTGCTGTGCCTGCTGTGGGTTGGGTGCGTGGCCTAACAGCGCCTGCGAGGCCACGCCCCCTTATGCAAATTCCAGTTGTTGTTTTTTTTTGTTTTTTTTTATGGAATTTTGGCCCCTCAGCTAGGGCTAAATCCAGAGGAGGTGGTCGCTCCCCCCTACACACCCGCACAGGCAGAAGAAAGCAGGGAGACTGCTGCCTCCCTGCAACACCACAGACCTGCCAATACGCAGCAGCGTGTGCTGACTGTAGCACAATGCTGCCATTGTTGCTGGGGGAGCTTCTGAGCTGGGACAGAGCTACTCGAGCCGGGGGGACCCCTAAAACTGTGGGGCCAACGGTACGTACCGCCTGCCCCCCCTTAATCCGGCTCTGCTGCTGGAACCCCCTCTTAATCCGTACCCCCTGATGCCCCCTCTCCCTCTGTCTCCACTATTCACCGCTGCTCTGCTAAGCAGAACAGCGAGTACAGGAGCTTTCCAACTGCCCCCCACCGCAGGACACTGCGACCCGCGGGTGGGACAGCGGGACAGACCCCAAAAAATGGGACTGTCCCGCGAAAATTGGGACATTTGGGAGGTATGAGGGTGTGTGAGGGGGTATGCCATATTTGACCCCCATATCAGCATACTCAGCAGGGTCTCTCTGGCGGGGAGGAGCGTCACTTTCTGGCACACTCCACGCTTCTTAGCTGCAGTTTTGTGGGTCACCAGCCGCTGTGCACTTTCCGTACTGCCTCTGTTATCTCCAGCCCCGGCAACCCCACCGCTAGCTGCAGCACTGCCACCCGCAGTGAGGTGCGCCCAGCTCCTTCACACACTTTAGCCGGCGGGTAGCGCTGCAGAAGTCCGCGCTGCTTGCAGGCTCTGACCCCCTCCTCCCTCCAGCAGCAGCGTCTCCTGGGAGCTAACCAGTCACTCCCAGTCTCCCCTTACCACAGTGCCCAGCAGCCGTGAGGTCCGCGCCACGTGCATGCTATGACCCTCTCCTCCCTCCTGCCGCAGCATCTCCTGGGGGCTAACCAGTCACTCCCAGTCTCACCTTACCACAGTGCCCGGCAGCTGCGCGAGGTCTGCGGTGTGTGACTGAGGAGGGGGGGAGTGATGCGGACGGGCAGAGGAAGCAGGACTACAGCCTAAGAGAGTCAGCCATGCCAAGTCTCCACCAGCAGCAGATCCCAACAGGTTGGAGTGGAACAGCAGCAGCCAGCAGCAGTGACTCCGGTAAGACACATCTGTCTGTCACCACTGTTCTGTCCCTAATACCAATCTCTCCCGTGCCCTGTGTTCTGTCATGTCCCTGTCACCCCTGGCCTTGACCTGCCACCCTTATCCTGGTCATTTCACCCTTATCCTGGCCCTTTCACCCTTATCCTGGCCCTGTCACCCTTATGCTGGCCCTGCTACCCCTATCCTGGCCCTGTCACCCCTGTGCTTGCACTGTCAACCCTATACTGGCCCTGTCACCCCTGTCCTGGTCCTGCCACCCCTACACTGACCCTGTCACCCCTATCCTGTCCCTGTCATTTCTGTCCTGGCCCCGTCGCCCCTGTCCTGGCCCCGTCACCCCTGTCCTGGCCCCGTCACCCCTGTCCTGGCCCCGTCACCCCTGTTCTGACCCTGTCACCCCTGTCCTGGCCCAGTCAACCCTGTGCTGACCCTGTCACCCCTGTCCTGGCCCTGTTACTGCATACCCTCCAACTACCTTTTTGGCAGGTACAGTACACGCAGCACCTCCAGACCTCTCCCCAATGCACCACACCTCCGCACCTTCCCCTCCACCACATGCGGCACTCCACCCCTCCCCCACATGCTGTGCCTCCAGACCCCCTACACCACCCGCGGCTCCCACTCCTCCGCCCCTTCACCACCCCCAGCAATCTCCAGGCCCCCTCCACCATTCACCCCCCTTATATGTCTCCCCCACACCTGCCCCCCTCCACCCGCAGCATCTGCAGACACCCTCCTCCATCCGCGGTCCCCCCCTCACCCACCCCTCCCCCACCAATGGCACCCCCGCACCTGCCACCCCACCACCTGCAGCACCTCCGGACCTCCTTCCCCATCCGCCGCAACACCCGTACCTGCCCCTCCCCTACCCATGGCGCCTGCGGACCCCTACCCCACCAGCGGCACTCCCGCCCCTTCCCATCCCACAGCACCTCCGGAACCCTTCACCCATCTGCAACATCCCCACACCTGCCCCTCCCCCACCCATGGCACCCCTGCCCCTCCCCCACCTGCAGTGCATCTGGACCCCTCCCCCATCTGCATCCCCCACTCCTCTGCCCCTCCCCCACCCGCAGCACCTCCCAACCCTTCCCCATCCGGGCCCCACCCCCACTTCCGCCCCCCCTCCATCCGCAGCATCTACAGACACCATCCGCAGTACCCCCCCGCACCCGCTACATTCTGTACATTGTGCCCTGCAGGTGCTGTTCACGCCGTTGCAAGGGGCTGCGCCTCCTTCACCATCGCACACCCTTTCATTGTGCAATATTTAACCACTAACAAAGGAATGCAGGTGATACTCCATATAACACAAATATTGAACCCCAGAAAGGCATGCAAGGGTTAAGGGGGCGTAGCCCCTTGCGACGGTGTGAAGAGCGCCCGTAGGGCGCGATGAAGCTCCTAGTAATAAATAACAGTTGACCGATTTTAATGGCATTTCAGTGATCTGTGTCGTTATTTCGCTGTCATTTATTTCTAGATAAGTTAATTTAGTTCACAGTTATTTGTAAGGTTATTGTGTAATGATGTCATGCGGTCCGACATCAGATGATAGAAGCTTTATAGCTTTTACACCTCTTCATTAAGTAAAATGAAATGTAATCCTTATTTTTATATTCATTTATACCCCTTTTACACCAAAATCCAGGTCTGACCCAGGATTTGGAACACGGTTCCAAGCCGGGTCAGACCCGGGACTCCCCGCATTTACACTGCAGTGCCAATCTGGGATATTCCCGGATCGGCACCGTTTACACTACACCCGGGTGCAGTGTCTTGTGGGACGGCGCTTAAGATGAAGTAATCAACAAGCGCCAGGAACCACTGCAGATCGGGATTCCGGAGCGTCTCGCCGGGGGCAAGCACAGCAATTTGGAAGCTGCTGTGCTGCCCCCAACCTCCGGCGCTTCCAGGCTCCAGACATGGCGCTGCTGTCTGCATAGACAGCATGTGCTATGTCTCCAGCCGCAGCATGGCAACCAGCACGGCGCCGCTGTCTGCATAGACAGCATGCGCCGTGACCCCCAGCCTCCCGACCGCCCGCCGGACACTGCGGTACGGGAGGTTTGCCATGCTGTAAATGGGTGCCGGGTCGGCTGACCCGGCTTACCCATTTACACCGCCTCCTACCCGGGTCTTACCCGTGTCCAACCTTGCAAATGTGCCATGTTGGATTCCCGGGAAAGTGGACCCGAGGTTTAGGAGAAGGACCCTTTTACACCATCTGCAGTCCTGGGATTTTGCGTGCTCCCGTGCAAAATCCCGGGATATTTCAGGTGGTATAAAAGGGGTAATACACACATTTACAAGTAAAATAGATTTAAGTAACCTTCATTTTTTTATAATTAGATTTTTATTAAACAAACGAGAAAAACATAATACATAAGTAATATGCAATATGAAGTACAGGTATACATGGCGGTATGTTATTCCAATAATAGTCCACAATGAGCATACATACACATAGCGAAATATAAACCGTATTCAGTCCCCAAAGAAGCACCTCAATTATTCACATGTCTCCATATATAGAATAAACACAGAAACGAGAAAAAGGACCTATCGTATATCAATAGACAGAAAGGGTTGGTTTTTTTATTTTTTTTAAAGTCATTAAAAGGGGGGCACACCTCCTTCTAGAATCGCCATGTTGTACCATGTGGTCAGACGAACTATCCTACGAATATCTTCCTTTTCCACTACGGATAAGGGGGCCTAATTCAAACCCAATCGCAACAGCAAATTTGTTAGCTAATGGGCAAAACCAAGGGTCTGATTCAGACTGGATGACTGTAGCGGCAGCGATCGCAGTCTGGATCTCTATGTGGAGTGCGCACCCCGGGAGCCCAGTGCGATTGACAGGCAGAGGCGGTCACGGGGCGGGAGGGGGTGCGCTAACGGCATTAGAACGCAGTCGGCTGGGCGCAGTCTGGACAACACAGACATGTCCAAACCGCCGGGGGTGTGGGACGCGGCGGCTGCGTGATATCACACGCAGCCGCTGCGACCTGGGATGCGCCAGGTGCAAAAGCGTCGCTGTCATGCAATGTTCTTGCACCTGTGCGAGGAGGTGTGGGGGGGAGGGCTGACATGCGGGGCGGCCTAGCAACTTGGCATCTATCAGAAGTCTGGCGCATGAGGGTTATTCAGAGTTGGTCGCAGACTTTACTAATTTAACAAAATCTGCGGCCGCTAAAATCATGTGCTGGGGCCGCCAAGCACTGGGCAAGGCCGCCCGGCATGTGTGGCGCCACGTCATGATGTGAGCGCAATTCAATTGTGATCACATTGCAAAAACCTCATAGAGGTTGAGCCCTGCTTGCGCAGCATGGCGGCATAGGCAGGCGCACTGCTGCCATGTTTCCGATCTCAGGAAACGCAGGCGACGTCATCATCTGGCCCCCGAAAATGGAACATGACATGCCTGTATTTCCTGATGCACTCCCTCCTCCAACACTGCGTCGCCACCCCTGGGTGCCCGCCGCCTGTCAATCATGATCGCATTCCTTCTGACATGAGAGCGCATAATGATTATCGAGCACACGCACTGTATAAGGTCCAGTGTGAGGATATGGGCTTATATTACTGGGATGTAGTTCTATGACCGCCGGTCACTATACCGTCGCCGGGATCCCGACCAATTGAATGCACGACAGTCAGCAGGGACTATTCCCACTCGTGGGGGTCCACGACACTCATAAAATGGGAACAGAACATGTGGCGAGCCACCGAGCCCGCAAGGAACTTCGTTGCACTCGCCCCCAGCAATCTAAACCCTGGGATCCCAGCGTCGTTATGGTGACCGGCAGGATCCCAAACGCCGGTCACCCATCCCCATCCCCATCTCCTATTAATCACACAGAGCAGATAAAATTGAAGTAAGGGTTTATTTTTCACCGTACACAGAAATAAATATAGCGAAGAGTAATATGTAGGGGTCACTAATCTGGATTTAGTTTTGGGCACAGGTACTGGAACCACAGGGCTATATAGGCTGAACCAAAATGGGATCGGACTGGAGTATAGTGGCTGAACCATAATAGGACCGGAATGGAGTATACAGGCTGAACCGGAATGGGACCGGACTGGAGTATACAGGCTGAACCGGAATGGGACCAGACTGGAGTATAGTGGTTGAATCGGAATGGGACAGGACTGGAGTATAGAGGCTGAACCAGAATGGGACCGGACTGGAGTATACAGGCTGAACCGGAATGGGACCGGACTGGAGTATAGTGGCTGAACCAGAATAGGACCAGACTGGAGTATAGAGACTAAATCGGAATGGGACCAGACTGGAGTATAGTGGCTGAACCGGAATAGGACCAGACTGGAGTATGCAGGCTGAACCGGAATGGGAACGGACTGGAGTATAGTGGCAGAACTAGAATAGGACCGCATTGGAGTATACAGGCTGAACCGGAATGGGACAGACTGGATGCAGAGTAATGGAACGAAATGGAACTATAGTAGCTGGAGAGATGCAACTGAGATAATTGGAAACACTTTTGCTATCGGCGCTAACGATAATATACTGCACATTTGTCTGTATAGACAACTAATCTGGAGGGGACTTTGTCATATTATGTCCAAAGCATTAAAGCGTGCAGCCCACGTCTAGGGATCCCAAATTTCTGCAAGTCCCTTCACTAGCATATCAGCACACCATTACATTGCAGTAAAATATACTCACCTCCCAGATAGAGGGGGGAACATCTGTACAGGGGCTGGTTTGTAAGCAATGCCCAGCTGGGCCTTTTATAGCATTAACTAAAAGCTGCCGTGATAGCACTAGGCAACATTTTTGAAAGCAAAACAGTAAAGAAATTTGCCCGCTGTTGGTTTTACTTTTACCTAGGTCCAGCATTCAGCAAAGGGATGCAAAGCAGGGAGGTGCCAGGCTGGAGAGGCGCTCTCCCTGCTCTGCAACCCTGCTGGTGTCTCCTCCTTTTTGCTACCGGCTGTATCCGTCACACTTATGACAGGCTGTGGTGCCGGCAGCTTGAACTTAGTGTCCACCCCTATAAGTGATCAGGGCCTGTGTGTGTGTGTATTAAGTGTATAAACAGCGCTACTGCTGTGGGCATTATATGTGTAAGCGGCGCTACTACTATGGGCATTATGTGTTTAAGCTGGGTTACTACCTTGGGAATTATGTGTATAAGGTGGGCTACTACAGTGGGCATAATGTGTATAGGTGGCGCTACTACCATGGGCATTATACATATAAGCAGCGCTACTACTGTGGGCATTATGCATGTAAGCGGCACTACTACCGTGGACATTATGCGGATAAGGGAGCTGCTACAGTGGGTTTTATGTGTATAAGCAGCGCTACTAACATGGGCATAATGTGTTTAAGTGGCACTACTACCGTGGGCATTATACATATAAGCGGCGCTACACCTATGGGCATTATGCATATAAGCAGCACTACTACCATGGCCATTATGCAGGTAAGGGGAGCTACTACTGTGGGTATTATGTGTATAAGCAGCACTACTACCATGGGCATAATGTGTTTAAGCGGCGCTACTACCGTGGACATTATACATATAAGCGGCACTACACCTGTGGGCATTATGTATATAAGCGGCACTACTACCATGGCCATTATGCGGATATGGGGAGCTACAGTAATACTGTGGGTATTATGTGTATAATTAGCGCTACTACCATCGTCATAATGTGTTTAAGCGGCGCTACTACCATGGGCATTATACATATAAGTGGCGCTACACCTGTGGGTATTATGCAAATAAGAGGCACTACTGCCATGGCTGTTTTGCAAATAAGCAGCGCTATTACTGTGGGCATTATGCATATAAGGGGCCCTACTACCATGGACATTATGTGTATAAGGGGCTCTACTACCGTTGACATTATGCGTATAAGGGTCGCTACTTCTGTGGGCATTATCTGTATAAATGGCACTATTATGTGTGAAGGGGGCGCTACTACCTTTGACATTATAGGTATAGTGGGCGCTAGTACTGTGGGCATTATGTGTATAAGTGATTCTACTACCGTGGTCATTTAGCTTATAAGCAGCACTACCATGGGCATTATGCGTATAAAGGGTGCTACTAACGTGGACATTATACATATAAGGGACGCTACTACCGTGGGTATTGTGTGTAAGTGGCACTACTACTTTGGGACTTATGTGCATAAGGGCCACTACTAACATAGACATTATGCATATAAGTGAGCATTATGTATATAAGTGTTGCTGCTACTGTGGACATGTGTATAAGGGGGGCTACTACCATGGGTATTATGTGTATAAGCGGCACTACTACTGTAGGTATTATGTGTATAAAGTACGCTACTACCGTGGGCATTGTGTATAAGGGGTGCTACTACTGTAGGATTTATGAGTATAAGCGGCGCTACTACTGTGGGCATTATGTGTATAAACGACACTACTACTTTGGGCATTATGTGTATAAGGGGCGCTGTGGGTATTATGTGTATAAGAGGCATTACTACTGGGGGGCATTGTGTGTATAAGGGGCGCTGTGGGTATTATGTGTATAAGAGGCATTACTACTGGGGGGCATTGTGTGTATAAGGGGTGATACTACTGTGGGAATTATATATACAGTAAGTGGTGCTACTACTGTGAGCATTTTGTGTATATGCAGCGCTGGTACTGTGGGCATTATGTGCATAAGCAGCGCTACTACCGTGGGCATTATTTATGTAAGGGGCTCTACTACTGTGGGCATTATGTGTATAAGTGGCACTGCTACTGTGGACATTATGGGGGTCATTCCGAGTTGATTGCTAGCTGCCGTTGTTCGCAGCACAGCGATCAGGATAAAAAGCGGCATTTCTGCGCATGCATATGGGCCGCGTCATACGGGTACAAAGCCTGTTGTGGTTGTGCACAGATTGTAGCAAAGGTTTCAGTCGCACATGGCGGCCGCAAGAAGATTGACAGGAAGGGGGCGTTTCTGGGTGTCAACTGACCGTTTTCAGGGAGTGTTTGCAAAAATGCAGGCGTGTCTGAAAAAACACAGGCGTGGCTGGGCGGATGTATGACATAGAATCCGGACACAAATAGGCTGAAGTGATCGCAAGCGCTGAGTAGGTTCAGAGCTACTCTGAAACTGCACAAACTGTTTTTGCAGAGCTCGGCTGCACATGCGTTCGCACTTCTGATAAGCTAAAATACACTCCCCAGTGGGCGGCGGCATAGCGTTTGCACGGCTGCTAAAAACTGCTAGCGAGCGATCAACTCAGAATGACGCCCAATGTGTATAAGTTCAACTTATGAAGTTATCAGTGAGTTGGATGTAACTGTCAACATTTTAAAAAATAATTACCATTTCCACTTGATTTCGGGCTTTTTGATCAATTTTGATAAAACAGAAGCTTTGGCTCTTGGCCCCAAAGCCACACAAAATTGGGGCTCCAGGTTCCCCTTTAAATGGGCGACTGGGTTTATAACCTACCTGGGATTGCGCTTTTCACCTATCCTAGCTGAACTATATACGCTAAACTTATTGCGCGCCATTAATAAAATGATTGAAGATTTTATACGTTGCCAGTCTCATATTTGGGTAGATGCCACTTGTACAAAATGATTTCCTTCCCCCGTTTGCTATACCCGATCCAAATGCTCCCATTTCTTCTGACCAAACGAGATGTTCAAACAATTAACAAGGCCCTTAACACTTTCATCTGGACAAATAAGTGTCTACGTATAGCCCTTTTCAAATTGAAACAACCGACTACATTAGGTGGCGTGAATTTACCATGCCCAGAGGACTACTCTCTAGCCGCTAACTATAGGTATGCCCTTGACTGGGTGAGAGGTTCCTCTTACTACGCTAATACATTTCTAGAACAGCATATGCTACCCCAAGGTACCTTATCTACCATATTACACTTTCCAGACCCCTCTACACTGACGTCCATCCGTACGAATCCCTTACTGCCCGCTCCGTACAAAGCATGGCGACACCTTCGAAAACGCATAGGGCTGACACCTACCTACTCCTTATTCCAACTACTTCTCCATAACCCAGGCTTTCAAGGCGGGAACGCCGATGCAATTATCAAGACCTGGTATTCTCAAGGCTTACGTTTATTGTATCAATTCTTGAATATCACCTGTACCGAAATGCTCACCCTGTCTCAATTAAAACAAAAATTTCCAAACCTGCATATACCACTATTTGCATATTTTCAAATCCGCAGCTATGCAACACAATTGATAACACGCCTACGGCCAGCAGACTATACATTTCCCCTAGACGTCCAACTGCGCTTAAATCCTCACTCTTCCTATCCAACATCCTTTATCTATGCACACACCAGACGTCAGATAGATTTAGATAGTCAAACCACAGGTCTAGCTAAATGGTCGATCACTTTCCCAGGCACCCCTTTGCAGACCATAATACAATGGCACTTATTACTTAATAAATATTTGGTGTCTTCTTCCTATGCTGAAATGCATTTAAAATTTTTACACAGGGCATACTATACTCCTCGTCTCAGATATCTCACGGGCATCTCTGATAACTCCCATTGCTTCAAGTGCTCCTCACCTGATGCAGACATCATTCATTGCCTTTGGTCATGCCCTATAATACAACCTGATGGCTGTTCAATATCTCCAGGTAATAAATTATTATTAGCTCGGATAGCGGCAGCTTCGAAAAAGACCATACTGTCCCAATGGATACACAAAACCCCTATACCCATAACTCTCCTACTTCCTAAACTGACACATCTATACCAAATGGACTGGATCGAAAGCTCTCTTAGAGCGGAATCCAACTCCCCCAAATTCTTTACAATATGGCTACCCAATGTGGTAACTCTGCCACAACCAATTCGTGATACCATGCGTAAAGTAGTTAAATATACTACTTGGTACAATACAGAGATACTCACGAGGGGATCACCGCCCTTATTATTTTAGGAACACCCTCTTTGCTTAGCTTAATTATACTGTTAATGGCAACGCGAGACGACCGTTCCCTGCTACATGTTTTGTAATATCCATAATATCCTATTCACGTTATTCCCTAACCATTATATGTGATTGCTGTTGTACAGATGTAATGTTGTACATTCCTACGTATCATTAACTTTGATATTGTGATAGATAAAGATGTTGTTAAACAGTTATCATGTAACATGTAAAATGTGTGTGTTACACCTATAATTTTTCTCCTAATAAACATATTTAAAAAAAAAAGTAATAATTACCAGCTTAGCAGCTCTTCCAACACACCCATGAGGTGGCTGCCCAGTGTCGTTTTTCTTTTTTTAGCTGGGGTGTCGCCAGTAGCCCTAATCCCCACTTATTTCTGTAGCTCAGCTAGCCAGCAGCAGTCCACATAGCGAGCTCTTCAACTGTGTTTAGACACTTCCACTTCTGTCCAAGATCTTGTGCTACGATCCTAGCAGCCTCACGGTGATGTGTGTGATGTGCTTTCTCTAGCCCATGCCACATGTCTCTGTAGTTTGTCACAGTGAGCTTCTCATGAGGTACATATGCCTTCATAGCATTAATATACCTGACTGTGGCCCAGATATCTGAAGATTCGACCAGACGTTCTACTGCATTTAGCAGCATTGGCTTTAGCAGATGTTTCTTTGCCAGCTTTTTATAAATAGCCTGCACGTATCTGGGGTCCTTCCAGTCACTGCCCTCTTCCAGCACCATGAGTCTGCAGCCCAGGTGAGGAAGGCATTGGTTGAGACAGATCACTGCAGCAGACACAATGTCCATGTCTTGGCTCTGAAGTTTCATCATCATTAGTGAGAGGACCGGTGGTGTAATCAGCCTCTTGATGGGACTCCATGGGAACACGCAATATCTGTCCACTATTTCTCCAAATAGTAAAGTAGAATACAGTTGGATGTCGGGGTGGCCAGAGTCCATAAGTCTTATGATGTTAGGGAGGACTTCGTCATACTTTTTCCATGTCTTATGATGACGCATCTGTATTACCGCCAGTAGTGTTTTTAGCAGCGCGGGGAGCAGGTTGTCGTTTGCCAGTTTGATTTTATGCATAATAGCTGTTATAAATGCATTCCTGTATCTCCTGGCCTGCTCTGGTGATCCTCTGGTGGAATTTGTGATGCCTTCAAGTACTTTTATGCAAATGTTGTTATCGATGTCATCCAGCATGCGTAACATCTCCTTAATGACCACGTCATAAAAGTGTCCGGTGATACACTCCGGGTGATTCAGAAGTGCTGCACAAACAATGGTGGTGGTCATTTTGTTGTGGATGCTGCTAGATTTCCACAAAGGCATAAGATGACCCAAAATTTCCTTCCAGTGGCCGGTCTGCACCAGCCTGTTACCATAGTCCTCAGCAGATCTGCACTGCGAGTACCCTGCGTCACTTAGAGTTGGCTGATGGAGTTTGCCTGCTCCATAGGGAAGAAGTAGTGGTCCTCCTTTCTCTGTACCAAATATAGATGCTGTACCTGGGTCTTCCAGCAAAGACTCTACTTGTACTATGGCGGTCAGCACTGTATCCTGATGATGGCTATTACGGCTGCTTTGTGTTTCCCAGGTGTTCAGTAGGGCGCAGGCTCTGGTGAAATGTCCCTTTATTCCTGGTTCTATCACAGCAGTACATTCCATGGCCAGCGCAGCATTGTGTATCATTATAGCCAGAATGCTCTGCGTGCTGGCATCAGTGGCAGATTCCATGTAAGAACATATCTGAGGCAGTATATAACTCAGGAAGGTTAGCGGCACGCTAGTATGTGATATTACAGCTGCCAGTGTGGTAAGTAGTGAAAGCGGAGGGTGGCACGAGGACGCCTGTAGACAGGTCTGCAGCTCCCAGATGGTAATTAGCGTGTAATCATTGGCTAATAGGTAGAGGACTTTACTTGCTGCAAGCCAAGTGGCATCACTCTCCGTCTGGTCGGCCTCCACCATGGAGCTTAGGACGACGGGCACTGTGTGCTCCGTAAACAGGTCGGCTGAGTCCTTCCTTACTTCCAATACGTGGCAGAAAAAGTCCAGGATTATCTGCTGGTCATAGCTGGACAGCCCCTTGTAACGTAGGGCCTCACGTAGCTTATCGATGGTATAGATAAGTTTCTCAGACGCCATCTTGTCAATGATCTCAGGCAAACATTCCCGTAACAGCGGGGAATAGAGGATCTTAAGCAGCTGGAGATCATTTTCTATCTCCTGGGTAAATTCCCTGGAGGGCGACATGATGGGTAATTTCTTCTGCTCTTCTCGCAGAGTCACGTCCGAAGTTAGACGGACTCTATGCGCAGTGTTTAAATTAAGGGTAAGATAGACTTACCAGTCGTAAAGCAAATATTAGTCACAAAATACTCAAAAGAGTAGCGCTGTGGGATAAACTATCGCCACAAATGGCCAGCTACTGACAAGCCAGCCTTTACATAGGGCTGTGTGCCATTATGACATCACTGTGAGCTCATAGGGCTGTGTGCCATTATGACATCACTGTGAGCTCACAGCAGCCTGCTGGGCAGCACTGGACTGGGCTTAGATCTCTGCACCCCCCCATAGTCTGCTTTATAGTAAGTGATGCTTTGTGGTAAATGCAGCACTGGTTAGAGCGCACGTTTAAGCTTCATCAGGAAGTAACAGAGAAGCTTTTAGGTTGCAGCACATGTAATAAAACACTCCCATAAAATAGGAATCCTTTATTGCAGTGATTGGCAACCTGATACACTTCAGTGGTCAGATGGGTGGCACTCTAAGCTTCACAAAGGCCACACATTGGATTTAATCTCAGTACATTTTTATCAATTCACCTTTTTTTGGAGAGCGTGAGTACCAACCAATCAGCTCCCAACTGTCATTTTTCAAACACAGCCTGTAACATCACAGGAGCTGATTGGCTGGCACTTTATTTCTCTCTCTCTACTTTACCTCTCTCCAAACTTTGATAAATCTAGCCCATAGCCTGGTACTCCCCAAGATCCGTTTGCGTCTCCTAACCTGACCTTGCCACACTAATTGAAATCCTTCGGGGGCACATTCACCGCTTGGGGATGTAAATCACGTTTCGCTTAATGTATGAGGCTCCACCTAATTGAGGACGAGAGGCACCCATATCTTGTCCGTTTGATTACGGTAGGCCGCTAGAGGTTCATCACAAACACAGGCTACCCATCACTCCCCTAATGTGCAACTTAGGGCAGGTATACAATGCTTTTTATACAACCAATAAGAATTCAGCGCTTCTGCAATGTCCAAGACAGCTCTAGGTATCGCAGCGCCATCATCCCATCGCCGCTTCTCTCTCCCGCCCATACGGTGAAACATATTTCGCATTTAGCAGCAAGTTTGTTTCATTAAAATATTTCATAGAAATTAATAAATGGAAGAAAAGAAAAAAACTTAAATAATTCTTTTTTAGCACGTCCCCGCCGCCTGTTTACAGAACATCAACAATTTGTGGAATTGTGTCTGCTGCGCCCTGATGGTGTGGCTGAGAGACGCAGGGGGAGGTGATGGTGTGCTGAGAGACGTCGCCGGTAGGAGGTGATGGTGTGCTGAGAGACGTCGCCGGTAGGAGGTGATGGTGTGGCTGAGAGATGATGCAGGGGGTGGTGATGGTGTGACTGAGAGATGACACGAGAGAGAGATGATGGTGTGGCTGAGAGACGCAGGGAATGTGAGTCTTGTTGAACCGCTGTTGCATGATGCTGACCTTGTTAATATTCCTGCACAAACAGATGGGATCTCCTACATGAATAGTGAATACTGACTGAAGATGCCATCTTCCTCAGAGGATACAGTTCTTCAGAGGTTCCACAGTGTGAGAAACCATCATACAGGTAAGGTGCATGTTGAATTGAAAAGCATGTTCCCAGTGGGACGTGAAACAGGTGGCATGTCATGTTGCCACGCCCCATTTTCGGAGACCACGCCCCTTCTGGTATGTGAACACGCCCATTTTTTGGCGCGCGCCTGTGGCGCGTGCACGCAATTTGTCAATTTGTTTCTAAGGCTTTTCTTTACTTCTTTTTTTTTTTTAGGTGGTGGTGGGGGGAAGGTTGGTGGGGGGGGGGGGCGCCATTCCTAATCTTGCCCTGGGCTCCAAAAACCCTAGTTACGCCTCTGCATCTGAAGCAGGTGTTCTATCGCCGTACGCACACTGCGAATGAGCTTGGAAGTCGGCTGGCACTCTTACCAGATGGATCAGTTGCTCGGAATGAGTGATCTGACAACGGGCCTAATTCCGCCTCAATCGCTGAAGTGCGGAAATCGCTGCTGCGCATGTGTGCACGATGCGTGAGGGCTTAGATTGCCATCGCATGTGATTGCAGTCTAAGTGCCGGTGGGCGACAGTGAAGGGGCGGCATTGCTGCGTTTTGTGGGCAGGGTTTGTGGGCGTGTCCAGACCGTTTGCGGGGTGGGCCGCAGTGGTGGCTGCGTGACATCACATGCAGCCGCTGCAACACCCAAGGCAGGGTGGTACACTAAAGATGCGTTCGCTTCGCTGTTTAGTGAAGCGCTCACATTTTTGGCGGGCGGGGAATTACCCGGCGTGCAGGGCAGCTAGTGTAAGGAGTTGTAGTTTTACGACAGATCTACAACTTGCTGAATTAGGCCCAACATACAGATAGTTCCTTCCGCCCTTTCAAAAACTTGATGGAATTTCGTATATTTTCAGGCCTGTTTAAAACCCCAAGACAGTAGGAGGTGTTCACGAATGATCAACAGTGCTCAGCGTAAATTCCAATAATATGGGACTTTCACTAGTGCAACCCTTTTTACTAGTGCAACTAGTTTTTAATCGACAAGTTTAGTACCCACAGTCACACTTGCCCAAATGTTTGTAGCCAGCAGGGCATGGGTGCCCAGGTTCTCTGCAGGCTCTGTATTAACAAGAAAACCTGCTCTAGGCTTTGAGCATTACACTTGCCCATCCCGGGCTGATAGAACCATATAGACCCACCGTGTGCGGGGAAACCAATGCAATGTGGTCTAGTAGGATCCCGGCCAGGTTTTTTAGGGGTTTAGGGTCCTGATTTGAATTCGCCTGGCAGAACTTTGACCCCGGGAGTCTGTTCTGGGCCTTCCAATGGATGGATTTGGATAAAACTTCATTGAGAGGTAACATTGGATCCCAGAAGACATACACTACTAGGGGGTTGGGGTTGGCCGGACCTCACGGCAGAATGCGCCAGGCAGATCTTTGACCCACGGAGCCTGTTCTGGGCCTTCCACTGGATAGATTTGTATAATGCTTCAGAGCGGTAACACTGGATCCCAGAAGACATACTAGGGGGTTGTCGTACTTCCGGTTGATGTCCGCTGACCAGAGCTTTGACCCAGGGAGCCTGTTCTGGGCCTTCCACTGGATGGATTTTGAGAAAAACTTCACAGAGTGGTAACATTGGATCCCAGAAAACATGCTAGGGAGTTGGGGTCACAGGAGGTCCCCAGGGCTACTAGCAACACCCCAAAGACGAAAATGACACTGGGCAGACACCTCATGGGTGTCTTGGGAGAGGTACTAAGCTACTAATTATTATTATTTTTATGTTGACAGTTACATCCAACTCATTGATAACTTAATAATTGGAAAATTTAAACCTGGGCAATGCTGGGTACTTCAGCTAGTATATAGCTATATATATATAAATGCGAAAGCCCTCACATACTCACTCACTCACTCACTCACTCACTCACTCACTCACTCACTCACCACTAATTCTCTTCCCGATATATTAGGAAGATGAAATGTAACATAGGTATTCTGCAGGTGGGAAATAGGAATTCTACGTAATAAGAATATTCATAAACCTCCCCTAAGGGGATGAAAAGGGAAGTTGACATAATGACATCATTACTGATGCGCGGCTTGCGTTGCGTGAACGATAACGCCCAAGCGGATAATCGGATAAAAATTTAGATTGCACCTCCAGTGTGTAGAATTTAATAAACTACAAAAATGTTCCTGTCACTTTTTACCGTAACTGCTACGGGGGCTCCTCGGGTAACGCCAAGAACCATGGATTCATATTTACTTACATTAACACTTCTCAAATTTACATCTGTATAGATTTACCAAATTATTACACTCCTGTATATGTACAACCGTGAGAATCAGAAACTCCTGTGCGAAGAACGGGTAGAATAGATAGTAATTTATAAACAGACACACAAACTATAGGGAACTTTTATAACCGCATTGTGGCGCTCACGAAAAGCGGTTTTCCGTGGCATAGCCATGCCAACAGGAGCCAGAATGAAACACAGATTTGTGGTAATCCATTTAGTTTTAGAAAGTAATCTTGCCCAATTAAAACTGCAAAATCATCAAAAGAACTAAATTAGCTCCATAACTTTTCCTTATCCTGGATGTGATCAGATTGAAATAAACTGTGACAAACTTTTTATTTAGCAGATAAATCAGTTGGTAGAACGCTGGGCTGCAAAATATGGGACCATCAGGCCAGAAACAGAATCAAATGTCTGCATGGCTCCTAGGGTAACCAACGCCATTACCCCCTAGATATAGCAACTACCTTGCCCAATTGTGCAACCTCCAGGAGGGCACTGCCAACCTGCAACCCTCACATGAGACCCTTGAAATGTTAAATGTCCTGTGGACCCAAGAAGAGATCTCATCTGGAATTTCCCAACTCACCATTGACGAGGTCCCATGGTCCCTGGTGGGTGAACCAACAATTGAATCTGCCAGTTTCCCAAACGAAAATGCTAGAGGCCCAGATTATGACCATCCCTAAACCTGGTAAGGATTCAACTAACCCACTGACCCATAATACTTTTATATTTTGATGGATATGTGCCAAATTAATTACCATCCGTTTGAGCCCTCTCCTCCCTCATCTATGTCATCCTGACCAAGTGAGGCTCGTCCTGGGTAGACAAATCTCTGAGAGAACTGGTATCACAAACTGAAAATTAATGAATTACACTCTACCTAGATCCAGAAATTGCCTATGACTCCATTGGAACTACAGTATCCAATTTTATATCAGAATGGGCATAATTTAAATTGTAGTATTCGCATTGGGTGATTTATCAACGTACAGTATATTGCATTGTAGAAAAGGGTTCACTAAGGCTGGCCGGCGGTCGGGCTCCCAGCGACCAGCATACCGGCGCCGGGAGCCCGACCACCGGCCTACCGACAGTGTGGCGAGCGCAAATGAGCCCCTCGCTGCGCTCGCCACGCTACGGTCAATTTCACATGATGTTGTGCAAATGGAATTGACAACAGGTGGAAATTATAGGCAATTAGCAAGACACCCCCAATAAAGGAGTTGTTCTGCAGGTGGTGACCACAGACCACTTCTCAGCTCCTATGCTTTCTGGCTGATGTTTTGGTCACTTTTGAAAGCTTGCAGTGCTTTCACTCTAGTGGTAGCATGATACCGAGTCTACAACCCACACAAGTGGCTCAGGTAGTGCAGCTCATCCAGGATGGCACATCAATGCGAGCTGTGTCTGTCAGCGTAGTGTCCAGAGCATGGAGGCGCGACCAGGAGACAGGCCAGTACATCAGGAGACATGGAGGAGGCCGTAGGAGAGCAACAACCCAGCAGCAGGGCCGCAACCTCCGCCTTTGTGCAAGGAGAAACAGGAGGAGAACTGCCAGAGCCCTGCAAAATGACCTCCAGCAAGCCACAAATGTGCATGTGTCTACTCAAACGATCAGAAACAGACTCCATGTGGGTGGTATGAGGGCCCGATGTCCACAGGTGGGGGTTGTGCTTACAGCCCAACACCGTGCAGGACGTTTGGCATTTGCCAGAGAACACCAAGATTGGCAAATTCGCCACTGGCGCCCTGTGCTCTTCACAGATGAAAGCAGGTTCTCATTGAGCACATGTGACAGACGTGACAGAGTCTGGAGACGCCAAGGAGAACGTTCTGCTGCATACAACATCCTCCAGCATGACCGGTTTGGCAGTGGGTCAGTAATGGTGTGGAGTGGCATTTCTTTGGGAGGCCGCTCAGCCCTCCATGTGCTCGCCAGAGGTAGCCTGACTGCCATTAGGTACCGAGATGAGATCCTCAGACCCCTTGTGAGACCATATGCTGGTGCAGTTGGCCCTGGCTTACTCCTAATGCAAGAAAATGCTAGACCTCATGTGTCTGGAGTGTGTCAGCAGTATACCTGCAAGACGAAGGCATTGATGCTATGGACTGGCCCGCCCATTCCCCAGACCTGAATCCAATTGAGCACATCTGGGACATCATGTCTCGCTCCATCCACCACAGACAGTCCAGGAGTTGGCGGATGCTTTTGTCCAGGTCTGGGAGGAGATCCCTCAGGAGACCATCTGCCACCTCATCAGGAGCATACCCAGGCATTGTATGGAGGTCATACAGGCACGTAGAGGCCACACACACTACTGAGCCTCATTTTTACTTGTTTTAAGGACATTATATCAAAGTTGGATCAGTTTGTAGTGTGTTTTTCCACTTTAATTTTGAGTGTGACTCCAAATCCAGAGCTCCATGGGTTAATAAATTTGATTTCCATTGATAATTTTTGTGTGATTTTGTTGTCAGCACATTCAACTATGTAAAGAACAAAGTATTTAATAAGAATAATTAATTCATTCAGATCTAGGATGTGTTATTTTAGAGTTCCCTTTATTTTTTTGAGCAGTGTATATATATATATATATATATATATATATATATACACAAGCAGTGAGCATGGCACTCCTGGCGACTTGTGTCAATAAGAACTCTCAAGTAGGCAGAATATGAAGTACGTTTCAATGCCGGTTTATTTAAGGCCTTTTCCTCAGGTATACATACAATAAAAATGTCTTACCTTATAAAGGCACTAAATCACACTGTGATGAACATCATCTGGCGGGGCGGGACGACTCCCGCTCCGTCCAGCACGGCGGAAGTGATGTCGCACTACGTCACTTCCGGTAAACGTGCTCCCCGTCACCATGACGATAACAAAACAATAACATACACGGAGCCACTGTGTCTATGGCAACACAGTGCGCTGACTGACCAACTCTAAGCGCAGCCCACAAATACATAAAAGTTAATTTTATATTTATAGCAGGATCTAATGGTACATTTTAGGCTTGATGAGAAAAGCACATAAATTAAATATAAGTAAACAACCAGTATTCCGATTGCCTGCACATGATAAAACAGGATATAGATTAACAATAGTACGGATCCTAGATACCCAGGCATCGGCCGATACATAGTCTGAGATTAACGCATACTATATTACTAATGGATTGTAAGCCTGATATACCGACAATACAGGTAGCCATCACATAAACCTCTGATTGACACCAGTGATATCTCGCGGACATGCAGGTTTAACCCCTAATTAACAGCACTATATTGAGTAGCATACATGTAGGTTCCGGGACCATTCAAATATTGTTATAGCATGAAGGCAAAATGTTGTTATAACATGAACACAAACTAATAGATGATAAGTAATAAATGCACTAGAGAAAGCTATTGAGCCCATAAGATTCATTAAGACCCCATGGGTGTACAGTATTGAGACGGTAAATCCACCTTGCTTCCAATCTCAATAATTTACCTCCACGATCACCACCCCTAACTGCAGCTGGAACATGGTCAATCATGCGGTATTTTAAGGTGGTTAAAGGATGACGCTGTATGGCAAAATGCCTGGCAACAGGCTGTTCGCTGGTGCCATTAGCAATAGCCAATTTGATGGCAGACCTGTGATAATTAGAGATGAGCGCCTGAAATTTTTCGGGTTTTGTGTTTTGGTTTTGGGTTCGGTTCCGCGGCCGTGTTTTGGGTTCGAACGCGTTTTGGCAAAACCTCACCGAATTTTTTTTGTCGGATTCGGGTGTGTTTTGGATTCGGGTGTTTTTTTCAAAAAACACTAAAAAACAGCTTAAATCATAGAATTTGGGGGTCATTTTGATCCCAAAGTATTATTAACCTCAAAAACCATAATTTACACTCATTTTCAGTCTATTCTGAATACCTCACACCTCACAATATTATTTTTAGTCCTAAAATTTGCACCGAGGTCGCTGTGTGAGTAAGATAAGCGACCCTAGTGGCCGACACAAACACCGGGCCCATCTAGGAGTGGCACTGCAGTGTCACGCAGGATGTCCCTTCCAAAAAACCCTCCCCAAACAGCACATGACGCAAAGAAAAAAAGAGGCGCAATGAGGTAGCTGTGTGAGTAAGATTAGCGACCCTAGTGGCCGACACAAACACCGGGCCCATCTAGGAGTGGCACTGCAGTGTCACGCAGGATGTCCCTTCCAAAAAACCCTCCCCAAACAGCACATGACGCAAAGAAAAAAAGAGGCGCAATGAGGTAGCTGTGTGAGTAAGATTAGCGACCCTAGTGGCCGACACAAACACCGGGCCCATCTAGGAGTGGCACTGCAGTGTCACGCAGGATGTCCCTTCCAAAAAACCCTCCCCAAACAGCACATGACGCAAAGAAAAAAAGAGGCGCAATGAGGTAGCTGTGTGAGTAAGATTAGCGACCCTAGTGGCCGACACAAACACCGGGCCCATCTAGGAGTGGCACTGCAGTGTCACGCAGGATGTCCCTTCCAAAAAAACCTCCCCAAACAGCACATGACGCAAAGAAAAAAAGAGGCGCAATGAGGTAGCTGTGTGAGTAAGATTAGCGACCCTAGTGGCCGACACAAACACCGGGCCCATCTAGGAGTGGCACTGCAGTGTCACGCAGGATGTCCCTTCCAAAAAAACCCTCCCCAATCAGCACATGATGCAAAGAAAAAGAAAAGAAAAAAGAGGTGCAAGATGGAATTGTCCTTGGGCCCTCCCACCCACCCTTATGTTGTATAAACAAAACAGGACATGCACACTTTAACCAACCCATCATTTCAGTGACAGGGTCTGCCACACGACTGTGACTGATATGACGGGTTGGTTTGGACCCCCCCCAAAAAAGAAGCAATTAATCTCTCCTTGCACAAACTGGCTCTACAGAGGCAAGATGTCCACCTCATCTTCACCCTCCGATATATCACCGTGTACATCCCCCTCCTCACAGATTATCAATTCGTCCCAACTGGAATCCACCATCTCAGCTCCCTGTGTACTTTGTGGAGGCAATTGCTGCTGGTCAATGTCTCCGCGGAGGAATTGATTATAATTCATTTTAATGAACATCATCTTCTCCACATTTTCTGGATGTAACCTCGTACGCCGATTGCTGACAAGGTGAGCGGCGGCACTAAACACTCTTTCGGAGTACACACTTGTGGGAGGGCAACTTAGGTAGAATAAAGCCAGTTTGTGCAAGGGCCTCCAAATTGCCTCTTTTTCCTGCCAGTATAAGTACGGACTGTGTGACGTGCCTACTTGGATGCGGTCACTCATATAATCCTCCACCATTCTATCAATGTTGAGAGAATCATATGCAGTGACAGTAGACGACATGTCCGTAATCGTTGTCAGGTCCTTCAGTCCGGACCAGATGTCAGCATCAGCAGTCGCTCCAGACTGCCCTGCATCACCGCCAGCGGGTGGGCTCGGAATTCTGAGCCTTTTCCTCGCACCCCCAGTTGCGGGAGAATGTGAAGGAGGAGATGTTGACAGGTCGCGTTCCGCTTGACTTGACAATTTTGTCACCAGCAGGTCTTTCAACCCCAGCAGACCTGTGTCTGCCGGAAAGAGAGATCCAAGGTAGGCTTTAAATCTAGGATCGAGCACGGTGGCCAAAATGTAGTGCTCTGATTTCAACAGATTGACCACCCGTGAATCCTTGTTAAGCGAATTAAGGGCTGCATCCACAAGTCCCACATGCCTAGCGGAATCGCTCCCTTTTAGCTCCTTCTTCAATGCCTCCAGCTTCTTCTGCAAAAGCCTGATGAGGGGAATGACCTGACTCAGGCTGGCAGTGTCTGAACTGACTTCACGTGTGGCAAGTTCAAAGGGCATCAGAACCTTGCACAACGTTGAAATCATTCTCCACTGCACTTGAGACAGGTACATTCCACCTACTATATCGTGCTCAATTGTATAGGCTTGAATGGCCTTTTGCTGCTCCTCCAACCTCTGAAGCATATAGAGGGTTGAATTCCACCTCGTTACCACTTCTTGCTTCAGATGATGGCAGGGCAGGTTCAGTAGTTTTTGGTGGTGCTCCAGTTTTCTGTACGTGGTGCCTGTACGCCGAAAGTGTCCCGCAATTCTTCTGGCCACCGACAGCATCTCTTGCACGCCCCTGTCGTTTTTTAAAAAATTCTGCACCACCAAATTCAAGGTATGTGCAAAACATGGGACGTGCTGGAATTTGCCCATATTTAATGCACACACAATATTGCTGGCGTTGTCCGATGCCACAAATCCACAGGAGAGTCCAATTGGGGTAAGCCATTCCGCGATGATCTTCCTCAGTTGCCGTAAGAGGTTTTCAGCTGTGTGCGTATTCTGGAAAGCGGTGATACAAAGCGTAGCCTGCCTAGGAAAGAGTTGGCGTTTGCGAGATGCTGCTACTGGTGCCGCCGCTGCTGTTCTTGCGGCGGGAGTCCATACATCTACCCAGTGGGCTGTCACAGTCATATAGTCCTGACCCTGCCCTGCTCCACTTGTCCACATGTCCGTGGTTAAGTGGACATTGGGTACAACTGCATTTTTTAGGAGACTGGTGAGTCTTTTTCTGACGTCCGTGTACATTCTCGGTATCGCCTGCCTAGAGAAGTGGAACCTAGATGGTATTTGGTAACGGGGGCACACTGCCTCAATAAATTGTCTAGTTCCCTGTGAACTAACGGCGGATACCGGACGCACGTCTAACACCAACATAGTTGTCAAGGACTCAGTTATCCGCTTTGCAGTAGGATGACTGCTGTGATATTTCATCTTCCTCGCAAAGGACTGTTGAACAGTCAATTGCTTACTGGAAGTAGTACAAGTGGGCTTACGACTTCCCCTCTGGGATGACCATCGACTCCCAGCGGCAACAACAGCAGCGCCAGCAGCAGTAGGCGTTACACGCAAGGATGCATCGGAGGAATCCCAGGCAGGAGAGGACTCGTCAGACTTGCCAGTGACATGGCCTGCAGGACTATTGGCATTCCTGGGGAAGGAGGAAATTGACACTGAGGGAGTTGGTGGGGTGGTTTGCGTGAGCTTGGTTACAAGAGGAAGGGATTTACTGGTCAGTGGACTGCTTCCGCTGTCACCCAAAGTTTTTGAACTTGTCACTGACTTATTATGAATGCGCTGCAGGTGACGTATAAGGGAGGATGTTCCGAGGTGGTTAACGTCCTTACCCCTACTTATTACAGCTTGACAAAGGGAACACACGGCTTGACACCTGTTGTCCGCATTTCTGGTGAAATACCTCCACACCGAAGAGCTGATTTTTTTGGTATTTTCACCTGGCATGTCAACGGCCATATTCCTCCCACGGACAACAGGTGTCTCCCCGGGTGCCTGACTTAAACAAACCACCTCACCATCAGAATCCTCCTGGTCAATTTCCTCCCCAGCGCCAGCAACACCCATATCCTCCTCATCCTGGTGTACTTCAACACTGACATCTTCAATCTGACTATCAGGAACTGGACTGCGGGTGCTCCTTCCAGCACTTGCAGGGGGCGTGCAAATGGTGGAAGGCGCATGCTCTTCACGTCCAGTGTTGGGAAGGTCAGGCATCGCAACCGACACAATTGGACTCTCCTTGTGGATTTGGGATTTCAAAGAACGCACAGTTCTTTGCGGTGCTTTTGCCAGCTTGAGTCTTTTCAGTTTTCTAGCGAGAGGCTGAGTGCTTCCATCCTCATGTGAAGCTGAACCACTAGCCATGAACATAGGCCAGGGCCTCAGCCGTTCCTTGCCACTCCGTGTGGTAAATGGCATATTGGCAAGTTTACGCTTCTCCTCCGACAATTTTATTTTAGGTTTTGGAGTCCTTTTTTTACTGATATTTGGTGTTTTGGTTTTGACATGCTCTGTACTATGCCATTGGGCATCGGCCTTGGCAGACGACGTTGCTGGCATTTCATCGTCTCGGCCATGACTAGTGGCAGCAGCTTCAGCACGAGGTGGAAGTGGATCTTGATCTTTCCCTAATTTTGGAACCTCAACATTTTTGTTCTCCATATTTTAATAGGCACAACTAAAAGGCACCTCAGGTAAACAATGGAGATGGATGGATTGGATACTAGTATACAATTATGGACGGGCTGCCGAGTGCCGACACAGAGGTAGCCACAGCCGTGAACTACCGCACTGTACTGTGTCTGCTGCTAATATATAGACTGGTTGATAAAGAGATAGTATACTCGTAACTAGTATGTATGTATAAAGAAAGAAAAAAAAACCACGGTTAGGTGGTATATACAATTATGGACGGGCTGCCGAGTGCCGACACAGAGGTAGCCACAGCCGTGAACTACCGCACTGTACTGTGTCTGCTGCTAATATATAGACTGGTTGATAAAGAGATAGTATACTCGTAACTAGTATGTATGTATAAAGAAAGAAAAAAAAACCACGGTTAGGTGGTATATACAATTATGGACGGGCTGCCGAGTGCCGACACAGAGGTAGCCACAGCCGTGAACTACCGCACTGTACTGTGTCTGCTGCTAATATATAGACTGGTTGATAAAGAGATAGTATACTCGTAACTAGTATGTATGTATAAAGAAAGAAAAAAAAACCACGGTTAGGTGGTATATACAATTATGGACGGGCTGCCGAGTGCCGACACAGAGGTAGCCACAGCCGTGAACTACCGCACTGTACTGTGTCTGCTGCTAATATATAGACTGGTTGATAAAGAGATAGTATACTCGTAACTAGTATGTATGTATAAAGAAAGAAAAAAAAACCACGGTTAGGTGGTATATACAATTATGGACGGGCTGCCGAGTGCCGACACAGAGGTAGCCACAGCCGTGAACTACCGCACTGTACTGTGTCTGCTGCTAATATATAGACTGGTTGATAAAGAGATAGTATACTCGTAACTAGTATGTATGTATAAAGAAAGAAAAAAAAACCACGGTTAGGTGGTATATACAATTATGGACGGGCTGCCGAGTGCCGACACAGAGGTAGCCACAGCCGTGAACTACCGCACTGTACTGTGTCTGCTGCTAATATATAGACTGGTTGATAAAGAGATAGTATACTCGTAACTAGTATGTATGTATAAAGAAAGAAAAAAAAAACACGGTTAGGTGGTATATACAATTATGGACGGGCTGCCGAGTGCCGACACAGAGGTAGCCACAGCCGTGAACTACCGCACTGTACTGTGTCTGCTGCTAATATATAGACTGGTTGATAAAGAGATAGTATACTCGTAACTAGTATGTATGTATAAAGAAAGAAAGAAAACACACGGTTAGGTGGTATATACAATTATGGACGGGCTGCCGAGTGCCGACACAGAGGTAGCCACAGCCGTGAACTACCGCACTGTACTGTGTCTGCTGCTAATATATAGACTGGTTGATAAAGAGATAGTATACTCGTAACTAGTATGTATGTATAAAGAAAGAAAAAAAAAACACGGTTAGGTGGTATATACAATTATGGACGGGCTGCCGAGTGCCGACACAGAGGTAGCCACAGCCGTGAACTACCGCACTGTACTGTGTCTGCTGCTAATATAGACTGGTTGATAAAGAGATAGTATACTCGTAACTAGTATGTATGTATAAAGAAAGAAAAAAAAACCACGGTTAGGTGGTATATACAATTATGGACGGGCTGCCGAGTGCCGACACAGAGGTAGCCACAGCCGTGAACTACCGCACTGTACTGTGTCTGCTGCTAATATATAGACTGGTTGATAAAGAGATAGTATACTCGTAACTAGTATGTATGTATAAAGAAAGAAAAAAAAACCACGGTTAGGTGGTATATACAATTATGGACGGGCTGCCGAGTGCCGACACAGAGGTAGCCACAGCCGTGAACTACCGCACTGTACTGTGTCTGCTGCTAATATATAGACTGGTTGATAAAGAGATAGTATACTCGTAACTAGTATGTATGTATAAAGAAAGAAAAAAAAACCACGGTTAGGTGGTATATACAATTATGGACGGGCTGCCGAGTGCCGACACAGAGGTAGCCACAGCCGTGAACTACCGCACTGTACTGTGTCTGCTGCTAATATAGACTGGTTGATAAAGAGATAGTATACTACTAATATTATATACTGGTGGTCAGGTCACTGGTCACTAGTCACACTGGCAGTGGCACTCCTGCAGCAAAAGTGTGCACTGTTTAATTTTAATATAATATTATGTACTCCTGGCTCCTGCTATAACCTATAACTGGCACTGCAGTAGTGCTCCCCAGTCTCCCCCACAATTATAAGCTGTGTGAGCTGAGCAGTCAGACAGATATATAATATATATAGATGATGCAGCACACTGGCCTGAGCCTGAGCAGTGCACACAGATATGGTATGTGACTGACTGAGTCACTGTGTGTATCGCTTTTTTCAGGCAGAGAACGGATATATTAAATAAACTGCACTGTGTGTCTGGTGGTCACTCACTATATAATATATTATGTACTCCTGGCTCCTGCTATAACCTATAACTGGCACTGCAGTAGTGCTCCCCAGTCTCCCCCACAATTATAAGCTGTGTGAGCTGAGCAGTCAGACAGATATATATAATATTATATATAGATAGATAATAGATGATGCAGCACACTGGCCTGAGCCTGAGCAGTGCACACAGATATGGTATGTGTCTGTGACTGAGTCACTGTGTGCTGTGTATCGCTTTTTTCAGGCAGAGAACGGATTATAAATAAAAGTGGTGGTCACTGGTCACTATCAGCAAAACTCTGCACTGTACACTACTGAGTACTCCTAATGCTCCCCAAAATTAGTAAATCAAGTGTCTCTCTAATCTATTCTAATTCTAAACGGAGAGGACGCCAGCCACGTCCTCTCCCTATCAATCTCAATGCACGTGTGAAAATGGCGGCGACGCGCGGCTCCTTATATAGAATCCGAGTCTCGCGATAGAATCCGAGCCTCGCGAGAATCCGACAGCGTCATGATGACGTTCGGGCGCGCTCGGGTTAACCGAGCAAGGCGGGAAGATCCGAGTCGCTCGGACCCGTGAAAAAAAACATGAAGTTCTGGCGGGTTCGGATTCAGAGAAACCGAACCCGCTCATCTCTAGTGATAATCACCCCAATCTTGCACACCGATCGCTCCCCCCTTATCCGCTGGTCTGATGACGATGGAGGTATCTTCTCTAAGTGCCCTGAGTGCCTGTCTCTCCTGTTTGGATAGGTTATCATAGGACTTCCTAGACGTACCCGAGCTGATATCTTGCTCAACCAATCGGATGTATGTCTTAATACTGGGGTTGGATGAAGGAGGATCAAAGGTAGATGGTGGACGAAAGGGGGACCTATTGTGAAGGCTGGTTTCCCCGTAATGTTCACGGAGCCTAAGTTTACGCCTAAATTTGTACATATCAATGGTCATCTCGAAGGGTTTGTGTGGACACGTTGGCACAAAAGAGAGACCACGAGATAGGAGGCTCAAAGTGGCTTCATCAAGTGGTCTATCAGTTAAATTGAACACTAGACTTTGTTTTTGTCTCTGCACCTTCGCCACATGTCGCCCCTTTCTTGGGTGTGGTCTGCGCATCCCCCCGCTGGGGGGTAGGCCTGCGTCTTGGCTTTGTCCTAAAAAAGCTGTGTTACGAGGTCGGCGAGCATCAATCTGTACTGTGTCCGAGGTGGATGCAGATGATCCAGTGTCCATCGTCATCAGACCAGCGGATAAGTGGGGAGCGATCGTAGTGCAAGATTGGGGTGATTATCACCGAGAGATCTGCAGACAATTAGCCGATACCTCCACCTATTTATCATGTGAAGCTAACCCCATTCCCAATTTCAAAGGACAAGTAGACCGCCTACTACTACACAGTTTTCAATCCAAGTGGATAGATAAACACACATTTGAATATCTTACTGTCCCCTACCCAGTGTGTCCCATTACATATACTCTACCCAAAGTCCACAAAACACTCTCTCACCCACCAGGCAGGCCAATCATTTAGGCACGAAATTCATTGTTGCAACCACTGGCAGTTTATGTGGATTCATTTTTGCAACAAATAGTACAACAGTCTGATAGCTACATCAGGGACAGCATGGACTTTCTCACCAAACTGTCCGATCTACCACAACTACGCGGAGTTGTCCGGTTGGCAACCCTGGACGTCTGTTCATTATACACCATCATCCCGCATGAAGAAGGTCTGCAAAAACTGAGGGAGGCCCTTAGCGCCAATCCTCCAGCCAATCCGCCGGTTGACTTTATTATTCAATTAGCTGAAGCAGTGCTGAAGTTCAACCATTTTTCATACCTGGACAAGCACTACGTACAACTATCAGGGACCGCTATGGGTTCAAATTTGGCGCCGGCCTATGCTAATATCTACATGGCAGCCTATGAGAAGAAGCACATTCTGCCATTATTTGGGGTTCATATATTGATGTACAAACGTTTCATCGACGATATTTTCATCCTCTGCACTGGGACGACTGAAATGTTTAACCAGATGGTCGTGACGTTGAATGAACTAGATAACCCGGTTAGAGTCACACACCATATTGACGACCATCATATCAACTTCCTTGACATCACAGTTACCATAGAAGATAATGTGATCAACACGACACTCTGCAGGAAACGTACCAATAGGAATACTCTCCTCCTATCCACCAGCCAACATCCACCAGCACTTAAAGGGAATCTGCCCATCTCACAATTCCTGAGAGTGATGCGAAACAATTCCAACCCAATGAACATGGAACAGCAGTTGCATGATATGTCGCTGAGATTCCGGGAACGTGGATATTCTGATGACTGCATACAACGTTGTCTGCGCAAAGCCCGTGAAAAAATCACAACACCAGACACCAGCATTACGGATCCGAGCACTATCTCTCCCAATCTGAACATCAAAGCCGACAGGATGGTATTCACCAAGACGTTTGACAGCCAGTCCAGTAATGTCAGCAAAGCCCTCCGTAAGAGGTGGCCCATAATCACAACAGATACCTCACTAAAAGCCAAGAACACACGACTACCGATGATGGCATACCGAAAACCACCAAACCTCAAACAACTTCTTTTGAGACCAATGGCCTCACCAACCATTCCTAGTAGGTCAACATGGCTGCAAGAGCAGAAACCGGGATGCTTCAAATGTACTGGTTGCACCACTTGCCGGAGCATGCTCACTGGCCCAACTTTTCCTCATCCACATTCAGGACGCCCTATCAAGATTAAATATAAATTACACTGTTTGATGGACCATGTCATCTACATCCTTACATGTCCATGTGGACTGTATTATGTCGGGATGACATCTAGGCGGTTCTGTGATAGGATGGCAAACCACAGGACCACCATTCATCAAGCCATTGAATCTAAGAAGGCAGAACAACCGGTACCAAGACACTTTCTGGCACATCAACAGAAGGTATCCAATCTCAGGTGTAAGCTGATTGACTGGGTACCACCTCCCGTCCGGGGAGGAGACCGCACCTTGGCACTAAAAAGGAGGGAAAGTTTTTGGATCCACCGATTAGACACCATTTCCCCCAGAAGGATGAACGAGAGTAATCCTCTCTCGTTATTTCTTAGGTAGTCGTGATGGTGGTCTAGTCTCACCTGCACCCCCATGAAGGTTACCTGACACAGGGCAACTAAAACTGGGACCCTAGTTGGGCTTATTTGGGACTTGGCACGTGTGACTCCCCTCGTGGATTTGCCAGTCCATCACTTGACTATTATGTATGAAGTTGGACCTATTTGGGACTTGGCACGTGTGACTCCACTCGTGGATTTGCCGGTTCATCATTTGACTATCTCCTATATAATAGCCCAGATCTGTGACTTTGTGACTCATTTGCTAATGCTGGGCGGAGTCACAACACTGGGCGGAGTTAGTCAAATGAGTCACAGATCTGGCCAAATCTATAGGAGACTAGGAGCAGAAGCAGATCATAGTTGCCAATTCAGTTTATAACAAGCGGAATTGGGCTTGTTTTTTCTTCTGGTTGCTTATTTTTTTGGGTGGTTACTTGTTGCTTGTTTTTGGGCTTATAATTTTTTTGCTGCTTGTTTTTGGGCTTCTTTTGTTTTTAGGTATCACTGACACCGACTTTTAGAGATAATTAGTAATTTATCCATATAACACAGATCCTCACACAGACATACTGTAGGTGAGACGTTGTGGATGAATAGAGTCTTAAAGAAATGATGATGAGTCATTCATTATGTCTATTGCTGCCGACTGCCGGTTGTGTGTATTCAGTAGGGCTAAAAAAATTTTTAACAATGACAACAACAAAGACACTGACCAGACACACAACAGTGAAGCAATTTAGGACCACTTTATGTGGTATTCCTTATGCCAGATATGGTTTAAGACGCTTGGGTATTCGTTGCAAGGATTTTAAACCAACTACCAATATGCGTCAGCGCTTCAACTCAGGAATGTATAACATGGAAGCTTCTATAGACGATGGAGACAGCTCAGATGAATTTGCTTATATCCATTAAGCCGTCCATTGATTTTATTAATACACTCGCCCCTCACCCCCTACCACCTTTCTCCCCAATAATCACTCGGACAACTGAATTGCGATTTAAAAGGTCACAGCCAAATTTATTGATCGAATTAGAATTGGTACTCTATAAGTGAGTGGCGAGAAAGCAGTGCATACCCCCGGCTACAGTCTTTTAATATTAAGTTTCTCCTAAATTAAACATTGGGTCGGAACCAAAGTCCCGCCCTTGCGCAAATTAGCTGAGCGGTACCACTTCCCACCATTGGCATAGCACCGGTCCACCCCTAAGATGACGACCGTGTCGGCCCTTGAGGCCACGACAAACTCGCCGAGTATCTGGGGGAAGTGCCGTCCAACCGATGTTGCGCTACTACAGACCGCCGAGGAGCACTGCTTGCCGCGCCAGCTGGACCTCTCATGTCAGGTGATAATTAAACTTCGAAATGGCCTGACGGTGCCTCCACTGGCATTGAAATGAATTAAAATTTTCCATATAACCAACTTTGCACGTTGCTATTACACTCAGAAATGGCCTATCGGTGCCTCCACCGAAAAAAAAACATTTCTAAATTCCAGTTAATCAACATTTTCACTGCCTACGTGCCGAAACTGCCCTATCACCAGGGCGGGAGGGTGGGTGCCTTCTTGGATCCTTGTCCAGCGTGGAAGAGGAAGCCTGCCTGACTTTCTTGCCCTTTTGTACCTCACTGGTAACTCTCCTCCCCCCTTGTCCTACAGGATGTGCTCAGGAATCTCTCTGTTCTACCCTCCCCTTCCCCCTCCCCTCCCCCCTTCCCCAATTCCCCTCTCTAGGCTTCCCTCCTTAAAAAACCAGGACGCTTATTTATTCTTCGGGCCTATTTGGCCCTTGAATTCTTTTTACATAAAACCTTTGTAATTCAGTGTGCTATGTACTTTACCTCGCAGTATGCCATCTGCAATGCACTTTACTTCACACAGTGGGGTATATTTACTAACATTCGTAATTCTCCCGATTTGGTGGGAGATTAATCACGAATGACATCGAAAGTGTAAAACTGCAACTTTTTGAATTTATTACGACTAATTTACTAAGCTGTCGTATTCTGCATTTTCTTGTTTTCCGATGTCGATGTCATTCGTAATTTTTTTCAGTGTTTTACTGGAGTGATTAGCGAAACACTGCCGACTTTAACACAATGATTCACGGCCGGATCTGTGAGATCCGTGCTGGGATTCATTGTGCACCTTTTTTTATTTTATAAAATAGTTTAAAATGGAAAAAAAAATTGCGTGGGGTCCCCCCTCCTAAGCATAACCAGCCTCGGGCTCTTTGAGCCGGTCCTGGTTGCAAAAATATGGGGGGGGGGAAATGACAGGGGTTCCCCCATATTTAAACAACCAACACCGGGCTCTGCGCCTGGTCCTGGTTCCAAAAATACGGGGGACAAAAAGCGTAGGGGTCCTCCGTATTTTTGAAACCAGCACCGGGCTCCACTAGCTGGACAGATAATGCCACAGCCGGGGGTCACTTTTATACAGTGCCCTGCGGTCGTGGCATTAAATATCCAACTAGTCACCCCTGGCCGGGGTACCCTGGGGGAGTGTAGACCCCTTCAATCAAGGGGTCCCCCTCCCCCCAGCCACCCAAGGGCCAGGGGTGAAGCCCGAGGCTGTCCCCCCCCATCCAAGGGCTGCGGATGGGAGGCTGATAGCCTTTGGTAAAAGTGTTTGATATTGTTTTTAGTAGCAGTACTACAAGGCCCAGCAAGCCTCCCCCACAAGCTGGTACTTGGAGAACCACAAGTACCAGCATGCGGCGGAAAAACGGGCCCGCTGGTACCTGTAGTACTAGTACTAAAAAAATACCCCAATAAAGACATTACACACACACCTTGAAAGTATAACTTTAATACATCCATCCACACCAGTCCATATACACATACTTACCTTATGTTCCCACGCAGGTCGGTCCTCTTCTCCAGTAGAATCCATGGTGTACCTGTTGAAAAAATTATACTCACAAAATCCATGGTAGAAGGCTCCTCTTCTTCTTGTAATCCTTTTGTAATCCACGTACTTGTAAAAAAAAAAACGGGATACCCGACCACGAACTGAAAGGGGTCCCATGTTTTCACATGGGTCCCCTTTCCCCGATTGCCTGGAACCCCCTCTGACTTAAGTCCAAGAAGGTTCCATCAGCCAATCAGGGAGCGCCACGTTTGGCACCCTCCTGATCGGCTGTGTGCTCCTGTACTGTATGACAGGCGGCACACGGCAGTGTTACAATGTAGCGCCTATGCGCTCCATTGTAACCAATGGTGGGATCTTTGTGGTCAGCGGTTGACACTGTGGTAAGGGGAGACTGGGAGTGACTGGTTAGCCCCCAGGAGATGCTGCGGCTGGAGGGAGGAGGAGGTCATAGCATGCACGTGGCGCGGACCTCGCGCTGCTGCTGGGCACTGTGGTAAGGAGAGACTGAGAGTGACTGGTTAGCTCCCAGGAGACGCTGCGGCTGGAGGGAGGAGGGGGTCATAGCATGCACGCGGCGCGGACCTCGCGGCTGCCGGGCACTGTGGTAAGGGGAGACTGGGAGTGACTCGTTAGCCCCCAGGAGGCACTGCGGCTGGAGGGAGGAGGGGGTCGGAGCCTGCAAGCAGCTCGGATTTCTGCAGCGCTACCCGCCAGCTAAAGTGTGTGAATGAGCTGGGTGCACCTCACTGCGGGTGGCATCGCTGCAGCTAGCGGTGGGGTTGCTGGGGCTGGAGATAACAGAGGCAGTACGGAACCAGCACAGCGGCAGGTGCCCCACAAAACTGCTGCTAAGAAGCGTGGAGTGTGCCAGAAAGTGACGCTTCTCCGCGTCAGAGAGACCCTAATGAGTATTCTGATGTGGGGGGTCAAGCACACAGTGAGCCGGTGCCCATCTGTCTGTATGGCATACCCCCTCACAAACCCCCATACCTCCCAACTGTCCCGAGCTCCTAGAAAGAAAGTAATAGTTTAGGTTTTTTATTTTCAGTGAGATCTGCTGGCAACAGACTCACTGCTACGAGGGACTAAGGGGAGAAGAAGCGAACCTACCTGCTTGCAGCTAGCTTGGGCTTCTTAGGCTACTGGACACCATTAGCTCCAGAGGGATCGAACACAGGGCCCGACCTCGATCGTCCGGTCCCGGAGCCGCGCCGCCGTCCCCCTTACAGAGCCAGAAGCAAGAAGTTGGTCCGGAAAATCGGCGGCAGAAGACTTCGGTCTTCAACAAGGTAGCGCACAGCACTGCAGCTGTGCGCCATTGCTCCTCATGCACACCTCACACTCCGGTCACTGATGGGTGCAGGGCGCTGGGGGGGGGGGGGGGGCGCCCTGAGCAGCAATATAATATACCTTGGCTGGCAAATCTACACCATATATAGTCAGGAAGGCTATATAGGTGTAAAAATACCCCTGCCAGAGAACCAGTAAAAGCGGGAGAAAGTCAATTGAAATAGGGGCGGGGCTTTTCTCTTCACAGTGCAGCTGGAAGACAGCTCCCCAGGCTCTCCCCTGTAGTTTTCAGGCTCAAAGGGATAAAAAGAGAGGGGGGGGCACTAAATTTAGGCGCAGTATTACATATATATAAGCAGCTATAGGGGAAAAATAACTCAGTTATAGTGTTAATCCCTGTGTTATATAGCGCTCTGGTGTGTGCTGGCATACTCTCCCTCTGTCTCCCCAAAGGGCTTTTGTGGGGTCCTGTCCTCAGTCAGAGCATTCCCTGTGTGTGTGCGGTGTGTCGGTACGGCTGTGTCGACATGTTTGATGAGGAGGCTTATGTGGAGGCGGAGCAGGTGCCGATAAATGTGATGTCACCCCCTGCGGGGCCGACACCTGAATGGATGGTAATGTGGAAGGAATTACGTGACAGTGTCGACTCTTTACATAAGAGATTTGACGACATAACAGATGTGGGACAGCCAGCTTCTCAGCTCGTGCCTGCCCATGCGTCTCAAAAGCCATCAGGGGCTCTAAAACGCCCGCTACCTCAGATGGCAGACACAGACGTCGACACGGATACCGACTCCAGTGTCGACGACGAGGAGACTACTGTACATTCCAATAGAGCCACCCGTTATATGATTGCGGCAATGAAAAATGTCTTGCACATTTCTGATGTTACCCCAGGTACCACAAAAAAGGGTATAAAAAAGGGTATAATGTTGGGGAGAAAAAACTACCAGTGGTTTTTCCCCCATCTGATGAATTAAATGAAGTGTGTGAAGAAGCGTGGGCTTCCCCTGATAAGAAACTGGTAATTTCTAAAAAGTTACTAATGGCGTACCCTTTCCCGCCAGAGGACAGGTTACGCTGGGAGACACCCCCTAGGGTGGATAAAGCGCTCACACGACTATCAAAGAAGGTGGCACTGCCGTCTCCGGACACGGCCGCCCTCAAGGAACCTGCCGATAGAAAGCAGGAGGCTATCCTGAAGTCTGTTTTTATACACTCAGGCATTATACTGCGACCAGCTATTGCTTCAGCATGGATGTGCAGTGCTGCAGCTGCGTGGTCAGATTCCCTGTCAAAAAATATTGATACCTTAGACAGGGACACTATATTGCTAACCATAGAGCATATAAAAGACACGGTTCTGTATATGAGAGATGCACAGAGGGATATTTGCCGGCTGGCATCTAAAATAAATGCACTGTCCATTTCTGCCAGAAGGGGTTTATGGACCCGGCAGTGGACAGGGGATGCAGATTCTAAAAGGCACATGGAAGTTTTGCCTTACAAGGATGAGGAGTTATTTGGGGATGGTCTCTCGGACCTAGTTTCCACTGCAACAGCTGGAAAATCAGCATTTTTACCCCATGTCCCCTCACAGCAAAAGAAAGCACCGTATTATCAGGTACAGTCCTTTCGGCCCCAGAAAGGCAAGCGAGTTAAAGGCGCGTCCTTTCTGCCCAGAGGCAGAGGTAGAGGGAAAAAGCTGCAAAATACAGCCAGTTCCCAGGAACAAAAGTCCTCCCCCGCTTCCGCTAAGTCCATAGCATGACGCTGGGGCTCCACTGGCGGAGCCAGGTGCGGTGGGGGCCCGTCTCAAGTGCTTCAGCGGTCAGTGGGCTTGCTCACAGGTGGATCCTGGATTCTACAAGTAGTGTCTCAGGGATACAAGCTGGAATTCGAGACGTCTCCCCCTCGCCGTTTCCTAAAATCTGCCTTGCCAACGTCTCCCTTGGACAGGGAGGCTGTGATAGAGGCAATTCACAAGCTGTATTCGCAGCAGGTGATAGTCAAGGTACCCCTCCTTCAACAAGGAAGGGGTTACTATTCCACAATGTTTGTGGTACCGAAACCGGACGGTTCGGTGAGACCCATTTTAAATTTAAAATCTTTGAACACGTATATAAAACGGTTCAAGTTCAAGATGGAATCGCTCAGGGCGGTTATCTCAAGCCTGGAGGAAGGGGATTACATGGTATCACTGGACATCAAGGATGCTTACCTGCATGTCCCCATTTACCCTCCTCACCAGGAGTACCTCAGATTTGTGGTACAGGACTGTCATTACCAATTCCAGACGCTGCCGTTTGGTCTGTCCACGGCACCGAGGGTGTTTACCAAGGTAATGGCCGAGATGATGATACTGCTGCGATAAAAGGGAGTTATAATTATCCCGTACTTGGACAATCTCCTGATAAGGGCGAGGTCCAGGGAACATTGTTGATCGGAGTAGCACTAGCTCGGGAAGTGCTACAACAGCACGGCTGGATCCTGAATATTCCAAAGTCGCAGCTGGTTCCTGCAACGCGTCTATTGTTCCTGGGGATGGTTCTGGACACAGAACAGAAAAGGGTGTTTCTCCCAGAGGAGAAGGCCAAGGAGTTGTCATCGCTAGTCAGAGACCTCCTAAGACCAAAACAGGTGTCGGTGCACCACTGCACGCGAGTCCTGGGAAAGATGGTAGCTTCTTACGAAGTAATTCCGTTCGGAAGGTTCCATGCACGGATCTTTCAGTGGGATCTGTTGGACAAGTGGTCCGGATCGCATCTTCAGATGCATCGGCTGATAACCCTGTCTGCAAGGACCAGGGTGTCTCTACTGTGGTGGCTTCAGAGTGCTCATCTTCTGGAGGGCCGCAGATTCGGCATACAGGACTGGGTCCTGGTAACCACGGACGCCAGCCTTCGAGGCTGGGGGGCAGTCACACAGGGAAGACATTTCCAAGGACTATGGTCAAGCCAGGAGATGTCCCTACACATAAATATTCTAGAACTGAGAGCCATTTACAATGCCCTAAGTCAGGCAAGACCCCTGCTTCAAAACCAGCCGGTACTGATTCAGTCAGACAACATCACGGCGGTCGCCCATGTAAACCAACAGGGCACGAGAAGCAGGATGGCGATGGCAGAAGCCACGAGGATTCTCCGATGGGCGGAAAATCACGTGTTAGCACTGTCGGCAGTGTTTATTCCGGGAGTGGACAACTGGGAAGCAAACTTTCTCAGCAGACAGGACCTCCACCCGGGAGAGTGGGGACTTCATCCAGAAGTCTTCCGGCTGATTACAAACCAATGGGAATGGCCACAGGTGGACATGATGGCGTCCCGCCTCAACAAAAAGCTAGAAAACTATTGCGCCAGGTCAAGGGACCCTCAGGCGATAGCGGTGGACGCTCTAGTGACACCGTGGGTGTACCGGTCGGTTTATGTGTTTCCTCCTCTGCCTCTCATACCAAGGGTGCTGAGGATAATAAGAAGGAGAAGAGTAAGAACTATTCTCATTGTTCCGGATTGGCCAAGAAGAGCTTGGTACCGAGAACTTCAAGAAATGATCTCAGAGGACCCATGGCCTCTACCGCTCAGACAAGACCTGCTGCAGCAGGGGCCCTGTCTGTTCCAAGACTTACCGCGGCTGCGTTTGACGGCATGGCGGTTGAACACCGGATCCTGAAGGAAAAGGGCATTCCGGAGGAAGTCATTCCTACGCTGATCAAAGCCAGGAAGGACGTGACCGCAAAACATTATCACCGCATATGGCGTAAATATGTTGCTTGGTGTGAGGCCAGGAAGGCCCCAACGGAGGAATTTCAACTGGGTCGATTCCTGCACTTCCTATAATCAGGGGTGACTATGGGCCTCAAATTGGGGTCCATTAAGGTCCAGATTTCGGCTCTGTCGATTTTCTTCCAAAAAGAACTGGCTTCCCTGCCGGAAGTTCAGACTTTTGTTAAAGGAGTGCTGCATATTCAGCCTCCTTTTGTGCCTCCAGTGGCACCTTGGGATCTCAACGTGGTGTTGGATTTCCTTAAATCACATTGGTTTGAGCCACTTAAAACCGTGGAGTTAAAATATCTCACGTGGAAAGTGGTCATGCTATTGGCCCTGGCTTCGGCCAGGCGTGTGTCAGAGTTGGCGGCTTTGTCATGTAAAAGCCTTATCTGATTTTCCATATGGATAGGGCGGAATTGAGGACTCGTCCCTAATTTCTGCCTAAGGTGGTTTCAGCGTTTCATTTGAACCAACCTATTGTGGTGCCTGCGGCTACTAGGGACTTGGATGATTCCAAGTTTCTGGACGTAGTCAGGGCCCTGTAAATTTATGTTTCCAGAACGGCTGGAGTCAGGAAAACTGACTCGCTGTTTATACTCTACGCACCAAACAAGTTGGGTGCTCCTGCTTCAAAGCAGACTATTGCTCGCTGGATATGTAGCACAATTCAGCTTGCACATTCTGCGGCGGGACTACCGCAGCCTAAATAAGTAAAAGCCCATTCCACGAGGAAGGTGGGCTCTTCTTGGGCTGCTGCCCGAGGGGTCTCGGCTTTACAACTTTGCCGAGCAGCTACTTGGTTGGGGTCAAACACATTTGCAAGATTTTACAAGTTTGACACCCTGGCTGAGGAGGATCTGGAGTTCGCTCATTCGGTGCTGCAGAGTCATCCGCACTCTCCCGCCCGTTTGGGAGCTTTGGTATAATCCCCATGGTCCTTACGGAGTTCCCAGCATCCACTAGGACGTCAGAGAAAATAAGAATTTACTTACCGATAATTCTATTTCTCGTAGTCTGTAGTGGATGCTGGGCGCCCATCCCAAGTGCGGATTGTCTGCAATACTTGTACATAGTTATTGTTAACTAATCGGGTTCTTGTTGTGAGCCATCTATTCAGAGGCTCCTCTGTTATCATGCTGTTAGCTGGGTTTTGTATCACAAGTTGTACGGTGTGATTGGTGTGGCTGGTATGAGTCTTACCCGGGATTCAAAAATCCTTCCTTATTGTGTACGCTCGTCCGGGCACAGTATCCTAACTGAGGCTTGGAGGAGGGTCATAGGGGGAGGAGCCAGTGCACACCAGGTAGTCCTAAAGCTTTCTTTTTGTGCCCAGTCTCCTGCGGAGCCGCTATTCCCCATGGTCCTTACGGAGTCCCCAGCATCCACTACGGACTACGAGAAATAGATTTACCGGTGAGTAAAATCTTATTTTCGCCATGCGCGTGTCCCTGCTTCTGCCTGCAGAAAGCTGGGAGGTATGCACCCCTGCTTGTGCCATGCCCATAGCAATTGCTTCTGCTCCTAGTCTCCTATAGATTTGTGACTCATTTGACTAACTCCGCCCAATGTTGTGACTCCGCCCAGCGTTAGCAAATGAAGCACAAAGTCACAGATCTGGGCTAATATATAGGAGATAATAAAAATGGTTTCAAAGTATGTATTCCTTCATTCGTATTATTTATAGAAATATGGATAATGAAAGTAACCCTGGGGAGAGCCGCCATACATGTTAGTCCTCAAACGAAAGAGACAGGTTGATCTTGTGCTGCCATTCTAATTTGGTACCATGGGGTATTCTTCAGACTGTTGTGGATTTGCAGCCTCGTGGTAAGGGGTAGTGTGGATATATATGATTCCGAAAGATTGAAAAACCTGTCTACCTGTTTGCCTCTATCCACAATGGCTTCCACCCAGTCCATCCTGAAAATATGGTCTAATTTATTAAAAAATAAAGGTATTTGTGGGGGCGTGCTATCTATCCACCCCTGTAATATCGTTTTTTCCCCGGCTGCGCTGAGGGCTAACAATAGTTTTCTACATTCCGATGGCATTCGGAGAGTAGGATCAATGAAACCTAAAACTGCCCATTCGGGGATGAATGGTTATTAGTTTAGCCTCTGCATATCTCCTAATAGGTGCCAGAAATACTGCACGATAGGGCATGCCCATAGACAATGATAGATATCTGCCTCACTCTGGTGGCATTTTGGGCAAGAGTGTGTTTCCGACGTGCCCAAATGTAAGCAACGTAGCGGGGATAGATATGTATTATGGTATATATTAAGAAATAATTCAGTATACATACTGGCTGGCAAGACCTTTCGAGAATAAGATAGTGCTTTTTCCATTACGGGTATAGTCAGCCTAGGAAAATGGGTCAACCATTTGGACATGCCACCCGCCACGGTAGCATGATCCAGGATTGTCCTTAAAAATGTGTAAGGTATGGATATGGCTTTGTGGCTAGGTACAGGGTGTAATAAGAGGTTGTCTAAAGAATTAGTCCAGCCCCCCTCCGCAAAATGTGTAAGAACGTGCCTAACATAAAATTGTGTTTGGAGAAATGGAAGGGGGGACGAAGCAACCCCAACATTTCTCGTTGAGACCTCCGAGAAGGTTAGCAAGCGTCTGTCCTCCACAGACACCAATGAGCGAATGGATATTATACCAGCCTCCCTCCACAACTCAAAGGGGTGAGCAGCCATGCCATCCAAAAATTTGGTGTTTTTGATTAAGGGCAAATGTAAAGAATGGTATTGATTCAATTTCGCATTGTGGCACAATATGTGCCACACTCTCCTGGTAGACCGTAAAAGTGGGTTCGACTTAACGTGGTCTGGTATTTCCCAATCATGTTGATGGAGGAAACATATCAAATCTATATTCAATAGGAAATTTTGTTCAAAGCAGGTATTCGTATATAATCGAGCTGTTTTGTAGCCAGTCTCTTAAGTGTCTCAAGAGTGCTGCCTGGTTATAAATTACCACATCTGGGAAATTAATCCCCCCATTAGATTTGGGTTGGATAAGCTTACGTAAAGCGATGCGTGCACGGCCCCCCTTCCATATAAATGTTCTGATTAATTTGTTAATTGTCTGCGCGTCTCGTTTAGTCAGCAGTACAGGGAGTGTTTGCAATGGGTACAATATGGGTGGTATAGCCACCATTTTTAGCAGGTTAGCCCTGCCCAAATATGACAATGGAAGACGTTCCCATCCCTTGGTATCGTCGGTTAAAGTACGTATGGCCTTGCTTACATTGAGTTTGTATAGTTCAGATATATATCGTGGCACCATAATACCCAAATATGTAATATACGTCGATACACAGTGTAAGGGGAAGCGGGATGTCCAATGCGGACAATGCACGTTGCCATCTCCTATATAATAGCCCTGTGATTCTGTGCCTGGGTTTCTAACGCTGGGCGTGGCTAGGAGCTCTCATTGGGTTAGTGGCAGGTCTATCACACCCAGCCCACAGCTGATTGGGCGAGAAACGCCCTCCCACACAGGTTACATCCAATGGGAGGCTCTGCCCTTTGCCTGCTGTGTTTTCACAGAGCAGGATTAGCAATGGAACTGATGGAGCTGCAGCTCCAGCCCCACACCCCAAAATAGTCCCACTGCATCTGCAGCATCACACCCTCCAACAATTTACACATAAACACTGATGCAAATTCGAAAAGGGGGCGTGGCCACGGGAACAGCGCCATGGCCACGCCCCTTTTCCTATACTTTCAATGGAAGCTTTTAGAGTCAAAAAACGGTACAGACCATAAAAAAAAGGGACTGTACCTGCCAAAAAGGTGCAGCTGGAGGGTACGCCACTGCATCTGCAGCAAGTCTCTGCGCTGTAGATAGGGGGAAAAACAATCCTTTTACTGCAGCGTCCTATGGGAGTCATTCCAAGTTGTTCGCTAGCTGCATTCGTTCACTGTGCAGCGATCAGGCAAAAACTCGGCACTTCTGCGCATGCAGCGCAATGCGCACACGCTGTGTACTATTTCAATGAACAATGTAGTTTTACACAGGGTCTAGCGATGCTTTTCAGTCGCACAGGCAGCCGCAGAGTGATTTACAGGAAGAGGGCGTTTCTGGGTGTCAACTGACCGTTTTCAGGGAGTGTTCGGAAAAACACAGGCGTGGCTGGGCGAACGCAGGGCGTGTTCATGACGTCAAATCAGGAACTGAATGGTCTGAAGTGATCGCAATTGCCGAGTAGGTCTGGAGCAGCTCTGAAACTGCACAAAATTTTTTTGTACCCGCTCTTCAATCCCTTCGTTCCCACTTCTGCTGAGCTAATACACACTCCCACTGGGCGGCGGCATAGTGTTTGCACGGCTGCTAAAAACTGCTAGCGAGCGATCAACTCGGAATGACCTCAAATGTCCTGCTGCCAGTTCACCTGCCCCGTCCGGCATCAACAATCCCCACTCCCTAGCCGCACCGCAGGTGTAACAAAAGCTGCTGCGGCCACCGGCATAGATGTGTATGAAAGCGGCGCAGCGGAAGACTTTCATAGGCTTCCCTGCACCACATACTCTCTGAGCCCCGGAGCCTGCTCTGCGTGTGATGTCACAGAAGTGCCTCCCCGCCACAGCCGCACCCAGATCCTCAGAGGCCCTGACTCCGCAACACAGCACCTGGGCTGCCGGCCTGGAAGCCCCGAGATGGCTAATGTAATGGATAGAGAGGGTAATATCGCGGAGGGTAATGTCTGGACGCTGAATCAATGTAAAAGGTGACAGTGCTGTGCTGTGCAGTGGGTGTGCAGTCTGGCCCGGTGCTAGGGTGTTCGGCGCCCCCCTGCAAACTATAAATCTGCTCCCTTGCATACTTTACAAACGCACAGCGCACATAATGACCCCTGTAGTAGAGACACTTACACATGTAATGCCCCATGTACCAGAGGCGCTTACACATGTAATGCATCCTGTACCAGTGTTGCTTACACATGTCACGGCCCCCCTGTACCAGTGACGCTTACACAAGTAACACCCCCTGTAGCAGTGACAATTACACACATAACGCCCCCTGTACCAGTGACGCTTATACACATAACGCCCCCTGTACCAGTGCCGCTTACACACGTAACGCTCCCTGTAGCAGTGCTGCTTACACACGTAATGCCCCCTGTACCAGTAACACTTACACACATAATGCAGCAGTCACATACACACACAACAGACACATATATACAAACACACACACATACATACTGTACATACATTACACACATACACAGTCACACATACATACAGTATACACAGACACTGTATATACACACACACACACTCACTCTCTTTCCAGACACTTATCTAATGAAGTCTGGCTGGCCGAAGCTGTAGCAGCTCATCCTCCTGCTGCAGCATGGTCCCATCTAGCTCCGCCCACTTTGGCTCCCTCCCCTCCACTGAATGTCACACGGGAGGGGGGAGAGGAGGCTTTGTGCTGCCGGCGCCGAGGGGGAGAGGCTTTGTGCTGCCGGCGCCGCTGCATGTGTGACAGCAGCCGGCAGCAGCAGCTCAGCACAGGGATGCAGAGCAGGGAGAACGCCTCTCCTTCCTGGTGCCTCCCTGCACTGCATCCCTTTGCTGAGCGGCTAGCGCCGGGCCTGTGTGCAGTGACACTGACACTGCACAACACTCTCACCTTTTACATTGATTCAGCCAGTCACTCAGTTCTGCCAGCCAGTCACTATTGTTATCATCAGTGTCCCAACGCGCCGCATTACAGGGAAGTAGACGCACTACATAAACTGCAGCTCCCAGCAGCCCTTAGCACTGAAGCTTTCCTGCCCTTAGGGCTGCTGGGAGCTGTAGTTTATTGCGTACATCTTCTTCCCTGTAATGTGGTGTGTTGGGACACCGGCGCTAACAATAGTGACTGGCTGCTGTGCGAGTCTCCGGGATGCCAAAGGGAGGACAGCAGCTTAGCTGCTGACAGGAGGAGAAGCAGGAGAAGCATTACCCACCCCTCCCCCACTCACAGCACCTCCGGGCCCCATCCGCGGCACCCCCGCACACCCCCTCCAGCGCCCGCGATAGCTCCGGACCCCCTCCCCCACCCGCAGCAACCCCGTACCTCCCACCGCTCCCCCACCCGGGGCAACCCCGCAACTGCTCCTCCCCCACCCACAGCTGCTCCAGACCACCATCCGCGGCACCACCGCAACCGCCCCTCCCGTGGCACCCCAGGATCCCATCCGCCTCTTCCCCGCACCCCCTACTCCCCCAACCAAAGCACCTACTAGGTGATTCATCAGGCCCTGCATGCGCTGTTCACGCAGTTGCAAGGGGCTTCAACCCCTTAACCATTGCACGCCCTTTGTCCGTGCAATATTTAACCACTCACACAATTATGATTGGATGTAATACTCCATATAATAAAAATATTGCACGCCACAAGGGTGTGTAAGGGTTAAGGGGGCGTAGCCCCTTACGACGGTGTGAAGAGCGCCCGTAGGGCGCGATGAGTCACCTAGTAAAGCAATAATGCCTAAGATTTGTCCATGTTGATACTAAAGCCTGATATATGACCAAATGATTGAATTTTGTCCAGGATCAAAGCAAGGGAATGCTCGGGGTCAGTAATGTAAAAGAAGGATATCATCGGCAAAGGCCGACAATTTAATTTCCTGTCCGCCCACTCTAATACCCCGGAAGTCTGGCCAAACCTGCAACATTCGGAGCACTGGATCTAGAGCTAAGTTAAATAATAGCGGTGATAAGGGGCATCCTTGACGGGCGCCTCTTTCTAAAAAGAATCTTCGGCCCCTGATTCCGTTCACTAACAAAGAAGCAGACGGTTTGTCGTAAATGTACAGAATATAATTAATAAAGTCTGTGTCAAAGCCCCTTTTTTCCAACACAGTGAACAAATGTGGCCACCGGACCATAGCGAAAGCCTTATTGGCGTCGAGGCTAAGAAGCATGTTTGAGTCTGTACATGGAGATTGAGACGCCGTCACCGCCGCTAGTGCCATGCGAATTGCTTTAACTGCATGTCTGCCAGTCACAAAACCCATCTGTGTTGTAGTAAGAATATCAGGGAGAATGGACTGAAGCCTCAGTGCCATTATTTTTTCCAATAATTTATAGTCGACATTCAACTGACTAATAGGCCTATAGGAAGAAAGGAAAGTAGTGTCCCTACCGGGTTTAGGGATAAGGGTAATAAATGCTTCATTAAACAGTGGGGATGGAGAACCACCTTCATGTATGGCTCGAAATTATTCTAATAAAGCAGGGACTATATGGGCCTGTAATATCCGATAGTAATCTCCCGACAGGCCATCTGGGCCAGGAGATTTGCCATGGGGCAGATTAGAGATGGCAGCGCTAATTTCCTCCACCGTTATATTACCCACAAGAGCTTCTCTCTGGCTCTGGGTAAGAGGGGGTAGTACCTCATCTGTAAGCAAGTGCGTTTGCAAGTCAGTATCAATCAGTTTAGAACTAAACAAGGCCTGAATATAGGTTTGGAATTGTGTTATTATGTCCTAAGATTTGGTAAGAATACGGCCTGACACGGGGTGATGTATAGCAGTTATGGTGTGCCGTCTTTTAGGAGGTCGGGACATGACAGCCAGTAACCTACCCGCCTTATTGCCCCATCTATAAAATTTATTTTTGGTAAAGTCTAAGGAGCATTTCGCCTGGGTCGCTAAATATGTTTCAAGCAGGCATCTAGCTTGTCTATATTCAGTGAGTGTGGAGTCCGTGGGCGCAGAAGTATATGAGTGGAAAGCCGTTGACATTGCTGCTTTCAGTGCGGTATATTCCGCCTTGGATTCCCTGTTTTTCTGGGCAACGTAGCTAATAATGTGACCCCTCATCACCGCCTTAGAGGCATTCCAAAAGACATCGGGTCTATCCCAGTAATCTGTATTTTCATCAACGTAATTGGTCCAATGGTATGTGAGATATAGTTTAAAGTCCTCCGAGTTTGCCAGATATTGTGGGAATTGCCAAATATAGTCTGTTGAATGCATATGAGGATGGTTTAGGGCCAGCGTGACTGGAGCGTGATCAGAGATCAGTATGTCAAGTATATCCACCCGAGCAACCTGTGACATCAAGTTATCTGCAATTAGGAATTTGTCAATGCGAGACAATGTCCCATGTGCCAGAGACAGATGGGTGTGGGTTCTGTCAGTTTGGTGCAGCAATCTCCATGGATCAGAAAGGTCTAAAGAGTCCCGAAATGCCAACAAGTGTCTGCTATGGGGGTCAGTAGTTCTCGGTACAATCGTGATCTATCAACTGTGGGATCGTCTACCATATTGTAATCCCCACCCACTATCAGGGAATAGTTGGTTCTACCATGAAGAATGTGGCTGAGGTCTTGAATAAAAACATGTGTGTTGACATTCGGGGCATACAAATTGACAAGCGTAAATTTAGAATGAAAAAGCTCTATATCCAATATTATATATCTGCCTTCGGGGTCAATAAATTCTGTCAAAACTGTAACAGGAAGGTTTTTACGAAAAAGTATGGCCACCCCTCTGGCCTTAGTGCGAAAAGGGGCAGAGATACAGGAACCAAGCCAGGGGGCCTTCAATACACCCTCCTCGCCCATCAGCCAGTGAGTCTCCTGTAAGAAAACCACATCCGGTTGAGAGCGTTTGAGGTGCGTGGCCACGCGGCGTCATTTGACTGGGGAATTAAGCCCTCCAACATTCCAGGAGATAAAGTTTATGGGTCTTGGGGGCAGTACCTCAGACGAGGAAGAAGCCATTGGTGGCATGGCTACCCAACCCCCATGGGGCAGAGAGATGCTTGGCAGATAATTAATAATGTCAAGTACACAATGGCGGCTCCTCTCCCAACCCAAAGACTCCATTGCAACATAAATTGTAGTAGTAGAAACATCAACATGACATTAAATGCATTGCACAATTGTAGTAGTTGAAGTGTAAATAATAAACCATGATGACTCATAACTTAATTTTTGTAACATTTTCCTAATAACCAAAACCATGGTGGGCACCAACTAGGTCTAGTGGTGCGCACACTAAATACTAACAAAAATCAACTATAAAATTAAAGAAAGATAAAGTACAAAGTGGAGTAACACACATCCGCCTGAGGCGGGGGTACCCAAACTGCTCAACCTATCGCAGTTCAATGACCTACATTTTGATTACTGGGCAAATGGATACGTACAGTAAATTACAGTATCAACTAGAATAAAGAAAAAGAAACATAAGGTAGGTTAACACACATCCGCCCGATGTGGGGGTACCCGAATCGTTCAACCCATTGTACCTCACCGACTGATATCCTAATTAATAGGCGACCTTGATGGGGATCTGTGAGTTAGAAAGTGAGACCTCGCCACCTCTGGGTCTGTGTAAAACATTTGATTTCCATTCTCTGAGACCCGCAATTTGGCTGGGTACAGCAAGGCGAACCTGATATTTTTACTATGTAAATGGGAACAAACGTCAGAGAATTCCTTACTTTTCTGAGCCACAGCCGCCGAGAAGTCTTGAAAGATCAAGATCTTGTGGCCCTTGACTAACAGTTCTCTAGTTTTACGATAAGCTGTGAGAACTTGTTCCTTGGCCCTATAGTCTAAATAGCAAGCGATGACCGGTCGGGAACGCTTCCGCGTCCCGTCCTGCATCGCTCCCAGCCTATGGGCTCTTTCGATATGTGGAATTTCAATATCGTCTATGATTCCCAACGAGGCTGGGAGGTCCACAGAAAGATAGGAGGAGAGGTCCAAGCCTGTCAATGACTCTGGAGTGCCTCTAAATCGAAGGTTATTCCTACGAGATCTATTTTCCAGGTCTTCAATTTTATCCTGCAGTTGTTGTATGAATTTATATTCGGATGATACCCCCTCCTGACAAGAGTGGACTAAGTCCTCAGTATCACACAGTCTCGTTTCCAACGCAGATATACGCGTCGCATGAGAATCTATGCGAGCCAAACCCGTTTCTAGGCGGGCCTGTCAAATCGCTTATCAAGCAAGGGCATAAGAAAATCCGAAATTTCTTTGGCTGTCGGGGGAGGGGGGGGGGGGGGGGGAGTTTTATCACTAGGTAAATTGATTTAGGGGGGGATGTCTTTCCCCTTCCCCGCTTTGTAAGAGGTGTTGGATTGTTTTGGAGGCATGGCTTTGTCAAGGTATTTATCCATACCCCAGAGAACGAAATGTGGGACAGTCACTGTCTCCTACAGGTACCGATCCCACAGGCACGGGCAGTGATAGTAAAACAGAGGTGATCACATATGAAGCTTGGGCGGAAGTGCGAAACCAGATCCACTTATTTAGAACATACCGTAACCTGCGAACAAGCCCACAGGACGACCCCGGCAATAAGCCACGGCTGTCCTCGGTTGGTGTGAAAACATATATCTAGAAACAATTTAAAATGTAAAGCAATACAGAATAGAGTGGTCCCGCAGGTACAGGCAATGATACTAAAACAGAAGTAATTATATAAGGAGCTCGAGCGGAAGTGCGAAACCAACCAAACTGTTCAGAACATACTACAGAAGGAGCCCGTGAGGCGACCCAGGCAACAAACTATGGGAGACCCCAGCCGGGGTGCAAACCCATAGCTGAAAACAATATAGAATTCAAGCAATACAGAATGGAATTATTAAATAAAAATAACAAACGTCACATATGAGTAAACCACGGATGCGTTCAAATCGTGGTGCATAAACATTCAGTTGTAATCGCACTGTTAGAGTATCAACAGCAAACTGTAGCATACGAGATATAAAGGCAAGTACATAGAGAGAAATAAGTGTGACAACACAATTTTTGATTAAGCACAAAAAAAAAAAAAAAAAACACAATTTCCAAGTGGCACCCTGAAAATTAAAGAGTGCAACCAGAGAGCCTATGGAGATATTTCCAGTGCTGTACTCTATAAAGGACATGTGAGAATCAGCTAGAAGGTTCTGAGCCACTAGATGGCAGTGTTACATTAAGTATAAATGGTGACAATACACAAGCGTCTAGACTGCTGCAATAAGGGTCAACTAATCACCCACATTAAAACTGAAAATAAATAAATGATAATGGTAGTGAGGGTATGTCCCTGCAGCCCAAGATGTGTAGTAGACACAGTCACTCCAAGAACAAATCTGTGCAAGGTGACCGAGCAAAACGCACCGCAAAACCTCTATGAGTGCAGGGTAATATAGGTGCTGTCCAGCAGAAGAGTCCTTGAAGTTTGTCCAATAGAGACAGTTTATAGGGCCCAGGCCCAGGAATGGGAGTAGCCACCAATAATATATAAAGAGGGGGAAAAAGGGGGGGGGGGAAGAAAAGGAAAGGGGAGAGCTGGGGTTCGGGGGGCGGGAGAACACACTAGGTGGGAAAGGGGAAAAAGGAGGGAGGCAAATACCGGGTTAGTAGGAGACGATGCTGCACGGTAGTGAAGCACAGATGCTTCTGCTCAGCAAGCTTCAGGCAGATGACGGCCAGGGGGGTCTGAAAGGCTTCGTCCCAAGCACCCGGACTCCAGCAGCCAAGGTTTCCGGACATCAGGAGCCGTGAACAGATGGGCAGAACACTTCACAGGAGCAGCATCCACGGGGCAGCGACCCCTGTACCTCCGGACGATCAGCGGTCCCGCAGGCGGATCTGTAAGGCTTCCCAGCAGATGGGTGTGTGGCCCAGTCACTTGCTCTGCAGACAGATAGGCGCAGCGGGGCTATAGGGTAGTGCGTCCGCTGCAAGTGGCACCATGCAACCATGCAAGTGGAGCCATGTTTTTCAAAAACTGTGCATCCATGTCTTTTTCTTGTCTCTTGTGACTCTCTGTAACTGATGGGCTGGAATGCTGTAGATTACAGTGAAATATGGTGTCTTTTGTTACCAAAATTTTAAGCAACATACAGTTTGGCGAAAAATCTAATCACGTCCACAAAGTTATCAGAATTCCATAATATGCGCATATGCCTGAAATGAAGAGCGCGTGCGAATAGCGCAAGCGAGCGTAAAATTCTAGGCTGTTAGGATTGCATGGGCTTTACACAATGTTTAGGTTACTTAACAGTTAATAGGCTTGGGAGGTTGGTCTTAATTAGAATAGTGGGAGTGTAGGGAGGAGCTAGCAGACATTTTGTGTGAGACAGGATATGCTTTCTATCTCTTTCTGTCAGGATTTTCCAGCAGAAGGACCTCTGATCCTGTGAGTAGCTCTTTGAATTAATTTTGTATCTCCAAAACCCTTTTTCTCCACTCTGCTTTATTCTTTCACTAATTCCTATCTATTCTTTATCCTCTTTATTCTCCCTTCTTTCTTTTATTCCCTCACTATCCCCCTTTTCATTCTTCTCCTAATGGCCGCTCGCCCACGCAGACGGGCACACCCCCCATGCTCACTAAATAGTCCCAGGGTCTGGTGCGGCGTCAGCGGTATCTTCTGCGCTGGACCACCGCCAGTCCCTCAGCCCTGGCCTGCTGCCGCGGGCGCACCCGCGGGTGCTTCCCCATGCGGTCTGGGGGCTACTTTCGCCGGAGGTCCCGCGATGCGCTCGCGTGGGCTCCGGCGGATCGCGGCTACACGCGGCGCTTCTCCCGCCCCAGCCCCCTCAGCCGCGCAGGGCGTACGGGACGGGCCGGTGGCGGGGGCGCGCGGGCGGACACAGGGGGACACTACCCCTGGGGCGTACGGGACGGGCCGGTGGCGGGGGCGCGCGGGCGGACACAGGGGGACACTACCCCTGGGGGTGCTGCGACAGCCTCCAGGCGCAGACGCACACGCAGCACCACCCGGACACTGGACGCAGGTGGGGGGCAGGGCGGGTCCACTGGTGGGAATAATTTGTCAGCCTCCAGGGGCTCGTCTCCCCCCAATACTGTTGGACCCATTCCCACTGATAGGCCCCTACGGGATCGCGGGTGCATCCGGCAGCGGCACGTGCGCTCTTCTCGCCACGCGGTCTCCGAGCACGGCGTGCCGAGAGGCGCGGTGCTGCTGTGCCCAGCCTGGGGGAGACCGCAGTGTTTTATGCTCGCCCTGCATTAGGTGCGAGCAGCCCCCTCGCGGTTGTTGGCCGGTCCCGGGTGGGCACTGGGCGCAGGATGAGACGCACAGTTTCAGGTACTGCGCATCCGGCTGGTGCTGTGGGGCCTGTGGCCGCCGGCGCACCTGCGACCAGCAGCGTGGTCCTCCCTATTGCTCCTGCGACAGTGGCCGCTCCTGCAGACGGGGACACGGCGGCTGTTTCTGCACTGCTGGAATTCTGACTCCCCTGTTGACGGCGCGGTCATCTTCAAGTGGCTCGGCGGGCCATTTCGGTGACTTGCGGTCTGCACTCACCCCACTGGTTGCTCAGCTGATGTCGTTATGCGCCGCTCCCCCTACTGCGGCAGGTCAGCAGCCGCTTGTTTCCACTGGGTCCGGTGCACAGACGCCTGCACTTAACCACTTGCCAGGTTCTTCGCTGTCACTTTCTGTTCCCTCTCCTGTTGCAGATCCGGTGGACATGCCGGAGAGTGATTCCAGCGACAGCGACCAGTCTTCTGCATCGGCTGCCACGAGATGGGCCTCCCAGGCATCCCCATCCGGTGAGGTTAATGGTAATGGCGTTTTGGGTCAGCAGGGTGCCGGGGCCGAGACTACCAAGGGCAAAGGTCAGGCGAAGGTTGTCAAGGGTAAACGCCATAGGCACGGGCGTTCCCACAAGCGCAGTAAGCGATCGCGCCGCCGGAGGCATGGTAGCAGTAGCAGCAGTCCGGAAGAGGGCAGCCCCAGCGACGTTGTGCGTTGGCCATACACCAAGGTTATGCGGGGTCTCCGCCCACGAATACGGGATTGTATCAATAGCGGCTCTTACGTGGATGTCTTCGCATTAACATCCAAGTCCCGCAAGGCTTTGGTGGCGGCCAAGAAAAAGAGTGGGATAGGTGAGGACGCATATAGGTCCTATGTTAACTGGCTCAAGGGGTTCTACACATTCGCAGCCTGTTACCTGGAAACTCGCCCGGAAGAGGCCATGAACATTGTGCGCTACCTGCACATGATTCATGGTCTATTCCTTTCTAACAGGCCTCTCGCCTGGCTTCGGTACGACACGGAGTTCAGGCGTAAACAGCACGGTCTCCATTTCCTGGCTTTCGGTGTCAAGGATGTGGAAGTATGGCTTGAGGTTACGGAGGGCGGCCCAGCCCGTTAGCACGTCCGCTAGGGGCTCCTTTCGGGCCACCGCGAGACGAGGGTCCAAAGGTCGTTGTTTTGCCTTTAACAACGGCAATTGTGGATCTGGGTCCAAATGTCGCTTCTGGCACAGCTGCCTGCGCTGCGGAGCTTCCCACCCGGCTAAGGAATGTCCCATTCCTGCTGGTGCGGGTCCGGATGGCAGATCCCCCAGCGTTACTAGTGCTAAGTAAAGCCCCCTCCCCTTTCCGGCTGGACGCCATGCGCAAATGGCTTACTTGGTACCCACTTCGCCGTCAGGCCCAATTTTTGCTGGAAGATTTTACCGAGGGATTTCACCTCCCCATTAGCGGCGAGGTCCCTTCCTCAGCTCCAAGGAACTTGCGCTCGGCCAGAGAGCTTCCCTTCGTTCTGCAAGGTTAAGTGGCCAAGGAAGTGCAGCTGGGACGCATGGCCGGCCCCTTCGCTGCACCCCCTTTGCCAAATTTGGTTTTATCCCCAGTTGGAGTGGTCCCTAAGAAAACTCCTGGCAAATTTAGGCTAATCCAGAACCTGTCTTACCCTCATGGCGCGTCTGTTAACGATGCGATCCCCGAGGCGCTATCCTCGGTTACGTATCAATCATTTGATGACGCTTTGAAATTGGTCAGAGCGGCTGGCCCCCATACGTTATAGGGTAAAGTTGATGTGGAATCTGCATTTCGTCTTTTGCCATTGCACCCTGATTCGTTTCGTTTCATGGGCTTTAGGCTGGACGACGGTTTTTACATCGACAAATGCCTGCCCATGGGTTGCTCAGTCTCCTGTGCTTTTTTCGAGGCTTTTAGTTCATTTCTCCATTGGTGCGTTTGCGCTGGGACAGGGGAACCGGGAGTCGCACATTATCTGGACGTTTTCCTGTGCATCGGGCCTTGCGGCTCGGACAGGTGTGCTCGGCTGCTCTGCTCCTTGAAAGCGCTTTTTTCCGAGTTCGGGGTACCAATCGCTCCGGATAAATGTGAGGGTCCTTGCACCCGCCTCTCGTATCTAGGCACCAAACTGGATACTGAGGCGGGATGCTGCCGATTGCCCAAGTTGCGTGTGTGTATTGAGAGGGCATTGGCAGGTGGCAAGGTTACCTTGCGCCAGTGCCAATCCCTTCTCTGTCTTTTCAATTTTGCATGCAGGGTCATTCCCATGGGTAGAATCTTTTGTCGCAAATTGGAGCGGGCGACGGCTGGCGCTCGTAAGCCGCATCACTTCATTAGATTGTCATCAGAGATTTGCAGGGACCTGCGAGTTTGGGATGCCTTTCTGCATGAGTTTAATGGCGTAGCCATTTGGCTGTCTGATGCGGTCCACAGCCCAGGTATCCAGTTGTTCACCGACGCGTCGGGTTCCAGGGAATACGGTGCGTACCTCGATGGTGCTTGGTCCGCTGCTCCTTGGCCGGTCTCCTGTTTCCGGCAGGGCTTAACCCGCTACCTTTTGTTGCTGGAACTGTTTCCCATTGTCGTTGCATTGGAGCTGTGGGGGGAGCGGATCAAAGACCAGCACGTAGTCTTCTGGTGTGACAATCTGGGCGTGGTTCAGGCGATCAATGGGCAGCGATCTTCCTCGCTTCCAGTTCTTCGCTTGTTGGCCCGCCTGGTCTTGCTCTGTTTGCGTCTGAATGTTCACTTCGTTGCGCGGCACGTCCCAGGGGTTGACAACAGCATTGCCGATGCTCTATCTAGACAACAGTGGGCTCGGTTTCGCGCGTTGGCCCCTGCTGCAGCGCTTACAGGTGACGTATGCCCTTCTCATTGCTGGCAGGTTATATGGCTGGGATAACTGCTTTGGCCAGCCAGTCGGTGGCTCCAGCCACGCTGGTGAAATATCGGGCGGCATTCCATCGATGGGAGGCATTCATTGCGCACAGGCGAAACGAAGGTAAGCCTTCCTTTCGACTACTGTTGGCTTTTGTCTGGCGTATGTACGAAGCTGGGAGGTTGCGCGCTGTTGTCAGCCAGATGCTGGCGGGTATCTCCTTTTTTCTGCGTTTACAGGGTAGCCATGATTTCACTAAAAGCTTTTTGGTGAGACGCTGTTTGCAGGGCTGGGCTCGTGGCACTCCAGTGTCTGTGGACAACAGGCGTCCTATATCGGTTGCGCTGCTGGGTCGCCTGATGGAGGTCTTACCATCCGTTTGCGATTCTCAGTATGAGGTGTTGCTTTTCCAGCTTGCCTTTGCTATGGCTTTTTACGGAGCCTTTCGGATTGGCGAGTTGGTGGCCCCCTCCAGGTCCGCGGCCCCTCCTTTGCTTGAGTCCCATGTGTTGCTGGCGGATGCGTTACTGTGCAAATTAAGCCATTCTAAGACGGATCAGTTGGGGCGTGGGCATTGTAATACCTTGCCTGCCTGCCCTAAATCTAGCATCTGCCCCGTAACCTTGGCACGCGTGTATGGTGACTCCCGGCCACGTGGTGGCAGAGCGTGGCTTGTCCACCTCGATGGGTCACCTTTGACGTTGTACCAATTCCGCTGGGTATTTAAGCAATGCATCCTTGTGTTGGGATTGTCGCCATCACTGTATGGTACACATTCCTTTCGTATTGGTGCTGCGACAACAGGCGCCTCATTGGGGTTTTCTGAGACTGAGATTAAAGCGCTTGGTCGATGGAAATCCAATGCCTACAAGCGCTATGTCAGGTGATTCCGTTGTCCAGTTTACGGCAGGCCTTCTTCTGGTTTGCCTCAAATTTTTCTTGTTCTCCTTGGTTTCTTTTCAGTTTACTCGTGGGACGACGGGATGGCGTGACGGCGGGTCGGTGTTGGGGTGCCCTCGCCAGCCGCTACCTTTTTGGTGGGCCGCGGGGGTGCCTTGGCTCTGACTCGTTGACCCGTCTTTTCGTCTCTCCTCGACTGGACTCGACCTGTAGCCTTTTTTTGGCCACTCGTCACCGTTTGTACAGTGGGGGTCCCGTTGGATTTTGCCCTGCTTTTCTCCTGAGATCCCAGAGGGTGCTATTGGCCTGTGCCCTCTGCTGCAGGTTTTGCAGGTTTTCACTTCGGGACAGGTCGTTCCCCTCCCCTCCCCGCCACTTACTCGTTTTTAGGACGCCCATTTCAGTAGACCTGATGGCGTCTCTTTTTTGTCTGATGAGGGCATTTGTTTAGGTTGGAAGGTAGTTTCCGAGTTCTTTATAGGTCAGTTTTAGTTTTCATTGTTAGTCAGGGTATGGTGGCGGCACCGGCTCCTTACAGGCCGGTGTGTTGCGGGAAAGAACGGCAGTTACAGTGGCTATTGCGCCGCTGTTTGTGGGTGCGCTCTTTGCCCAATACATCGTATACTCTGGTCCTCCTTACCGGGGGTCATTGGGGCTCGGCTGTCTGGCCGGCTCTATTATGGTGTATTGGGGAGAGAGTTGGAAACTCAGCACTTATTGGCGTAAGCCAATGAGATAAAGAAGTCATGTCATGGACATGCGTAGCAGCAATAAGTCGTAAGGTCACTGTTGGTCTGGCCGTTCTTTCTTATTGCCACCATACTTACTGTAGTTTAAATATATCATAATAAATAACGGTTGACCGATTTTAATGGCATTTCAGTGGTCTGTGTTGTTATTTCTCTGTGTCATTTATTTCTAGATAAGTTCATTTAGTTCACAGTTATTTGTAAGGTTATTGTGTAATGATGTCATGCGGTCCGACATCAGATGATAGAAGCTTTATAGCTTTTACACCTCTTCATTAAGTAAAATGAAATGTAATCCTTATTATTATATTCATTTATACCCCTTTTACACCAAAATCCCGGGTCTGACCCAGGATTTGGAACACGGTTCCAAGCCGGGTCAGACCCGGGACTCCCCCCATTTACACTGCAGTGCCAATCTTGGATATTCCCGGATCGGCACCGTTTACACTACACCCGGGTGCAGTGTCTTGTGGGACGGCGCTTAAGATGAAGTAATCAACAAGCGCCAGGAACCACTGCAGATCGGGATTCCAGAGCGTCTCGCCGGGGGCAAGCACAGCAATTTGGAAGCTGCTGTGCTGCCCCCAGCCTCCGGCGCTTCCAGGCTCCAGACATGGCGCTGCTGTCTGCATAGACAGCATGTGCCATGTCTCCAGCCGCAGCATGGCAACCAGCACGGCACCGCTGTCTGCATAGACAGCGTGCGCCGTGACCCCCAGCCTCCCGACCGCCCGCCGGACACTGCGGTACGGGAGGTTTGCCATGCTGTAAATGGGTGCCGGGTCGGCTGACCCGGCTTACCCATTTACACCGCCTCCTACCCGGGTCTTACCCGTGTCCAACCTTGCATATGTGCCATGTTGGATTCCCGGGAAAGTGGACCCGGGGTTTAGGAGAAGGACCCTTTTACACCATCTGCAGTCCTGGGATTTTGCGTGCTCCCGTGCTAAATCCTCGGATATTTCAGGTGGTGTAAAAGGGGTAATACACACATTTACAAGTAAAATAGATTTAAGTAACCTTCATTTTTTTATAATTAGATTTTTATTAAACAAATGAGAAAAACATAATACATAAGTAATATGCAATATGAAGTACAGGTATACATGGCGGTATGTTATTCCAATAATAGTCCACAATGAGCATACATACACATAGCGACATATAAACCGTATTCAGTCCCCAAAGAAGCACCTCAATTATTCACATGTCTCCATATATAGAATAAACACAGAAACGAGAAAAAGGACCTATCGTAGATCTATAGACAGAAAGGGTTGTTTTTTTTTTTTTTTTTTTTTAAGTCATTAAAAGGGGGGCACACCTCCTTCTAGAATCGCCATGTTGTACCATGTGGTCAGACGAACTATCCTACGAATATCTTCCTTTTCCACTACGGATAAGGGGCCTAATTCAAACCCAATCGCAACAGCAAATTTGTTAGCTAATGGGCAAAACCAAGGGTCTGATTCAGACTGGATGACTGTAGCGGCAGCGATCGCAGTCTGGATCTCTATGTGGAGTGCGCACCCCGGGAGCCCAGTGCGATTGACAGGCAGAGGCGGTCACGGGGCGGGAGGGGGTGTGCTAACGGCATTAGAACGCAGTCGGCTGGGCGCAGTCTAGACAACACAGACATGTCCAAACCGCCGGGGGTGTGGGACGCGGCGGCTGCGTGATATCACACGCAGCCGCTGCGACCTGGGATGCGCCAGGTGCAAAAGCATCGCTGTCATGCAATGTTCTTGCACCTGTGCGAGGAGGTGTGGGGGGAGGGCTGACATGCGGGGCGGCCTAGCAACTTGGCATCTATCAGAAGTCTGGCGCATGAGGGTTATTCAGAGTTGGTCGCAGACTTTACTAATTTAACAAAATCTGCGGCCGCTAAAATCATGTGCTGGGGCCGCCAAGCACTGGGCAAGGCCGCCCGGCATGTGTGGCGCCACGTCATGATGTGAGCGCAATTCAATTGTGATCACATTGCAAAAACCTCATAGAGGTTGAGCCCTGCTTGCGCAGCATGGCGGCATAGGCAGGCGCACCGCTGCCATGTTTCCGATCTCAGGAAACGCAGGCAACGTCATCATCTGGCCCCCGAAAATGGAACATGACATGCCTGTATTTCCTGATGCACTCCCTCCCCCAACACTGCGTCGCCACCCCTGGGTGCCCGCCGCCTGTCAATCATGATCGCATTCCTTCTGATATGAGAGCGCATAATGATTATCGAGCACACGCACTGTATAAGGTCCAGTGTGAGGATATGGTCTTATATTACTGGGATGTAGTTCTGTGACCGCCGGTCACTATACCGTCGCCGGGATCCCGACCAATTGAATGCACGACAGTCAGCAGGGACTATTCCCACTCGTGGGGGTCCACGACACTCATAAAATGGGAACAGAACATGTGGCGAGCCACCGAGCCCGCAAGGAACTTCGTTGCACTCGCCCCCAGCAATCTAAACCCTGGGATCCCAGCGTCGTTATGGTGACCGGCGGGATCCCAAACGCCGGTCACCCATCCCCATCCCCATCTCCTATTAATCACACAGAGCAGATAAAATTGAAGTAAGGGTTTATTTTTCACCGTACACAGAAATAAATATAGCGAAGAGTAATATGTAGGGGTCACTAATCTGGATTTAGTTTTGGGCACAGGTACTGGAACCACAGGGCTATATAGGCTGAACCAAAATGGGATCGGACTGAAGTATAGTGGCTGAACCATAATAGGACCGGAATGGAGTATACAGGCTGAACCGGAATGGGACCGGACTGGAGTATACAGGCTGAACCGGAATGGGACCAGACTGGAGTATAGTGGTTGAATCGGAATGGGACAGGACTGGAGTATAGAGGCTGAACCAGAATGGGACCGGACTGGAGTATACAGGCTGAACCGGAATGGGACCGGACTGGAGTATAGTGGCTGAACCAGAATAGGACCAGACTGGAGTATAGAGACTAAATCGGAATGGGACCAGACTGGAGTATAGTGGCTGAACCGGAATAGGACCAGACTGGAGTATGCAGGCTGAACCGGAATGGGAACGGACTGGAGTATAGTGGCAGAACTAGAATAGGACCGGATTGGAGTATACAGGCTGAACCGGAATGGGACAGACTGGATGCAGAGTAATGGAACGAAATGGAACTATAGTAGCTGGAGAGATGCAACTGAGATAATTGGAAACACTTTTGCTATCGGCGCTAACGATAATATACTGCACATTTGTCTGTATAGACAACTAATCTGGAGGGGACTTTGTCATATTATGTCCAAAGCATTAAAGCGTGCAGCCCACGTCTAGGGATCCCAAATTTCTGCAAGTCCCTTCACTAGCATATCAGCACACCATTACATTGCAGTAAAATATACTCACCTCCCAGATAGAGGGGGGAACATCTGTACAGGGGCTGGTTTGTAAGCAATGCCCAGCTGGGCCTTTTATAGCATTAACTAAAAGCTGCCGTGATAGCACTAGGCAACATTTTTGAAAGCAAAACAGTAAAGAAATTTGCCCGCTGTTGGTTTTACTTTTACCTATGTGTATAAGCAGCGCTACTAACATGGGCATAATGTGTTTAAGTGGCACTACTACCGTGGGCATTATACATATAAGCGGCGCTACACCTATGGGCATTATGCATATAAGCAGCACTACTACCATGGCCATTATGCGGATAAGGGGAGCTACTACTGTGGGTATTATGTGTATAAGCAGCACTACTACCATGGGCATAATGTGTTTAAGCGGCGCTACTGCCGTGGACATTATACATATAAGCGGCACTACACCTGTGGGCATTATGTATATAAGCGGCACTACTACCATGGCCATTATGCGGATATGGGGAGCTACAGTAATACTGTGGGTATTATGTGTATAAGCAGCGCTACTACCATCGTCATAATGTGTTTAAGCGGCGCTACTACCATGGGCATTATACATATAAGTGGCGCTACACCTGTGGGTATTATGCAAATAAGAGGCACTACTGCCATGGCTGTTTTGCAAATAAGCAGCGCTATTACTGTGGGCATTATGCATATAAGGGGCCCTACTACCATGGACATTATGTGTATAAGGGGCTCTACTACCGTTGACATTATGCGTATAAGGGTCGCTACTTCTGTGGGCATTATCTGTATAAATGGCACTATTATGTGTGAAGGGGGCGCTACTACCTTTGACATTATAGGTATAGTGGGCGCTAGTACTGTGGGCATTATGTGTATAAGTGATTCTACTACCGTGGTCATTTAGCTTATAAGCAGCACTACCATGGGCATTATGCGTATAAAGGGTGCTACTAACGTGGACATTATACATATAAGGGACGCTACTACCGTGGGTATTGTGTGTAAGTGGCACTACTACTTTGGGACTTATGTGCATAAGGGCCACTACTAACATAGACATTATGCATATAAGTGAGCATTATGTATATAAGTGTTGCTGCTACTGTGGACATGTGTATAAGGGGGGCTACTACCATGGGTATTATGTGTATAAGCGGCACTACTACTGTAGGTATTATGTGTATAAAGTACGCTACTACCGTGGGCATTGTGTATAAGGGGTGCTACTACTGTAGGATTTATGAGTATAAGCGGCGCTACTACTGTGGGCATTATGTGTATAAACGACACTACTACTTTGGGCATTATGTGTATAAGGGGCGCTGTGGGTATTATGTGTATAAGAGGCATTACTACTGGGGGGCATTGTGTGTATAAGGGGCGATACTACTGTGGGAATTATATATAAGTGGTGCTACTACTGTGAGCATTTTGTGTATATGCAGCGCTGGTACTGTGGGCATTATGTGCATAAGCAGCGCTACTACTGTGGGCATTATTTATGTAAGGGGCTCTACTACTGTGGGCATTATGTGTATAAGTGGCACTGCTACTGTGGACATTATGGGGGTCATTCCGAGTTGATTGCTAGCTGCCGTTGTTCGCAGCACAGCGATCAGGATAAAAAGCGGCATTTCTGCGCATGCATATGGGCCGCGTCATACGGGTACAAAGCCTGTTGTGGTTGTGCACAGATTGTAGCAAAGGTTTCAGTCGCACATGGCGGCCGCAAGAAGATTGACAGGAAGGGGGTGTTTCTGGGTGTCAACTGACCGGTTTCAGGGAGTGTTTGCAAAAATGCAGGCGTGTCTGAAAAAACGCAGGCGTGGCTCGGCGTTCGCTGGGCGGATGTATGACATAGAATCCGGACACAAATAGGCTGAAGTGATCGCAAGCGCTGAGTAGGTTCAGAGCTACTCTGAAACTGCACAAACTGTTTTTGCAGAGCTCGGCTGCACATGCGTTCGCACTTCTGATAAGCTAAAATACACTCCCCAGTGGGCGGCAGCATAGCGTTACACGGCTGCTAAAAACTGCTAGCGAGCGATCAACTCAGAATGACGCCCAATGTGTATAAGTTCAACTTATGAAGTTATCAGTGAGTTGGATGTAACTGTCAACATTTTAAAAATAATTACCATTTCCACTTGATTTCGGGCTTTTTGATCAATTTTGATAAAACAGAAGCTTTGGCTCTTGGCCCCAAAGCCACACAAAATTGGGGCTCCAGGTTCCCCTTTAAATGGGCGAATGGGTTTATAACCTACCTGGGTTTGCGCTTTTCACCTATCCTAGCTGAACTATATACGCTAAACTTATTGCGCGCCATTAATAAAATGATTGAAGATTTTACACGTTGCCAGTCTCATATTTGGGTAGATGCCACTTGTACAAAATGATTTCCTTCCCCCGTTTGCTATACCCGATCCAAATGCTCCCATTTCTTCTGACCAAACGAGATGTTCAAACAATTAACAAGGCCCTTAACACTTTCATCTGGACAAATAAGTGTCTACGTATAGCCCTTTTCAAATTGAAACAACCGACTACATTAGGTGGCGTGAATTTACCATGCCCAGAGGACTACTCTCTAGCCGCTAACTAAAGGTATGCCCTTGACTGGGTGAGAGGTTCCTCTTACTACGCTAATACATTTCTAGAACAGCATATGCTACCCCAAGGTACATTATCTACCATATTACACTTTCCAGACCCCTCTACACTGACGTCCATCCGTACGAATCCCTTACTGCTCGCTCCGTACAAAGCATGGCGACACCTTCGAAAACACATAGGGCGAACACCTACCTACTCCTTATTCCAACCACTTCTCCATAACCCAGGCTTTCAAGGCGGGAACGCCGATGCAATTATCAATACCTGGTATTCTCAAGGCTTACGTTTAGTGTATCAATTCTTGAATATCACCTGTACCGAAATGCTCACCCTGTCTCAATTAAAACAAAAATTTCCAAACCTGCATATACCACTATTTGCATATTTTCAAATCCGCAGCTATGCAACACAATTTATAACACGCCTACGGCCAGCAGACTATACATTTCCCCTAGACGTCCAACTGTGCTTAAATCCTCACTCTTCCTATCCAACATCCTTTATCTATGCACACACCAGACGTCAGATAGATTTAGATAGTCAAACCACAGGCCTAGCTAAATGGTCGATCACTTTCCCAGGCACCCCTTTGCAGACCATAATACGCTGGCACTTATTACTTAATAAATATTTGGTGTCTTCTTCCTATGCAGAAATGCATTTAAAATTTTACACAGGGCATACTATACTCCTCGTCTCAGATATCTCACGGTCATCTCTGATAACTCCCATTGCTTCAAGTGTTCCTCACCTGATGCAGACATCATTCATTGCCTTTGGTCATGCCCTATAATACAACCTGATGGCTGTTCAATATCTCCAGGTAATAAATTATTATTAGCTCGGATAGCGGCAGCTTCGAAAAAGACCATACTGTCCCAATGGATACACAAAACCCCTATACCCATAACTCTCCTACTTCCTAAACTGACACATCTATACCAAATGGACTGGATCGAATGCTCTCTTAGAGCGGAATCCAACTCCCCCAAATTCTTTACAATATGGCTACCCTATGTGGTAACTCTGCCACAACCAATTCGTGATACCATGCGTAAAGTAGTTAAATATACTACTTGGTACAATACAGAGATACTCACGAGGGGATCACCACCCTTCTAACCTTAACTTTATTATTTTAGGAACACCCTCTTTGCTTAGCTTAATTATACTGTTAATGGCAACGCGAGACGACCGTTCCCTGCTACATGTTTTGTAATATCCATAATATCCTATTCACGTTATTCCCTAACCATTATATGTGATTGCTGTTGTACAGATGTAATGTTGTACATTCCTACGTATCATTAACTTTGATATTGTGATAGATAAAGATGTTGTTAAACAGTTATCATGTAACATGTAAAATGTGTGTGTTACACCTATAATTTTTCTCCTAATAAACATATTTAAAAAAAAAAAGTAATAATTACCAGCTTAGCAGCTCTTCCAACACACCCATGAGGTGGCTGCCCAGTGTCGTTTTTCTTTTTTTAGCTGGGGTGTCGCCAGTAGCCCTAATCCCCACTTATTTCTGTAGCTCAGCTAGCCAGCAGCAGTCCACATAGCGAGCTCTTCAACTGTGTTTAGACACTTCCACTTCTGTCCAAGATCTTGTGCTACGATCCTAGCAGCCTCACGGTGATGTGTGTGATGTGCTTTCTCTAGCCCATGCCACATGTCTCTGTAGTTTGTCACAGTGAGCTTCTCATGAGGTACATATGCCTTCATAGCATTAATATACCTGACTGTGGCCCAGATATCTGAAGATTCGACCAGACGTTCTACTGCATTTAGCAGCATTGGCTTTAGCAGATGTTTCTTTGCCAGCTTTTTATAAATAGCCTGCACGTATCTGGGGTCCTTCCAGTCACTGCCCTCTTCCAGCACCATGAGTCTGCAGCCCAGGTGGGGAAGGCATTGGTTGAGACAGATCACTGCAGCAGACACAATGTCCATGTCTTGGCTCTGAAGTTTCATCATCATTAGTGAGAGGAGCGGTGGTGTAATCAGCCTCTTGATGGGACTCCATGGGAACACGCAATATCTGTCCACTATCTCTCCAAATAGTAAAGTAGAATACAGTTGGATGTCGTGGTGGCCAGAGTCCATAAGTCTTATAATGTTGGGGAGGACTTCGTCATACTTCTTCCATGTCTTATGATGACGCATCTGTATTACCGCCAGTAGTGTTTTTAGCAGCGCGGGGAGCAGGTTGTCGTTTGCCAGTTTGATTTTATGCATAATAGCTGTTATAAATGCATTCCTGTATCTCCTGGCCTGCTCTGGTGATCCTCTGGTGGAATTTGTGATGCCTTCAAGTACTTTTATGCAAATGTTGTTATCGATGTCATCCAGTATGCGTAACATCTCCTTAATGACCACGTCATAAAAGTGTCCGGTGATACACTCCGGGTGATTCAGAAGTGCTGCACAAACAATGGTGGTGGTCATTTTGTTGTGGATGCTGCTAGATTTCCACAAAGGCATAAGATGACCCAAAATTTCCTTCCAGTGGCCGGTCTGCACCAGCCTGTTACCATAGTCCTCCGCAGATCTGCACTGCGAGTACCCTGCGTCACTTAGAGTTGGCTGATGGAGTTTGCCTGCTCCATAGGGAAGAAGTGGTGGTCCTCCTTTCTCTGTACCAAATATAGATGCTGTACCTGGGTCTTCCAGCAAAGACTCTACTTGTACTATGGCGGTCAGCACTGTATCCTGATGATGGGTATTACGCCTGCTTTGTGTTTCCCAGGTGGTCAGTAGGGCGCAGGCTCTGGTGAATTGTCCCTTTATTCCTGGCTCTAGGACAGCAGTACATTCCATGGCCAGCGCAGCATTGTGTATCATTATAGCCAGAATGCTCTGTGTGCTGGCATCAGTGGCAGATTCCATGTAAGAACATATCTGAGGCAGTATATAACCCAGGAAGGTGAGCGGCACGCTAGTATGTGATATTACAGCTGCCAGTGTGGTAAGTAGTGCAAGCGGAGGGTGGCACGAGGACGCCTGTAGACAGGTCTGCAGCTCCCAGATGGTAATTAGCGTGTAATTATTGGCTAATAGGTAGAGGACTTTACTTGCCGCAAGCCAAGTGGCATCACTCTCCGTCTGGTCGGCCTCCACCATGGAGCTTAGGACGACGGGCACTGTGTGCTCCGTAAACAGGTCGGCTGAGTCCTTCCTTACTTCCAATACGTGGCAGAAAAAGTCCAGGATTATCTGCTGGTCATAGCTGGACAGCCCCTTGTAACGTAGGGCCTCACGTAGCTTATCGATGGTATAGATAAGTTTCTCAGAAGCCATCTTGTCAATGATCTCAGGCAAACATTCCCTTAACAGCGGGGAATAGAGGATCTTAAGCAGCTGGAGATCATTCTCCATCTCCTGGGTAAATTCCCGGGAGGGCGACATGATGGGTAATTTCTTCTGCTCTTCTCGCAGAGTCACGTCCGAAGTTAGACGGCTCTATGCGCAGTGTTTAAAGAAAGGGTAAGATAGACTTACCAGTCGTAAACCAAATATTAGTCACAAAATACTCAAAAGAGTAGCGCTGTGGGATAAACTATCGCCACAAATGGCCAGCCACTGACAAGCCAGCCTTTACATAGGGCTGTGTGCCATTATGACATCACTGTGAGCTCATAGGGCTGTGTGCCATTATGACATCACTGTGAGCTCACAGCAGCCTGCTGGGCAGCACTGGACTGGGCTTAGACCTCCGCACCCCCCATAGTCTGCTTTATAGTAAGTGATGCTTTGTGGTAAATGCAGCACTGGTTAGAGCGCACGTTTAAGCTTCATCAGGAAGTAACAGAGAAGCTTTTAGGTTGCAGCACATGTAATAAAACAGTCCCATAAAATAGGAATCCTTTATTGCAGTGATTGGCAACCTGATACACTTCAGAGGTCAGATGGGTGGCACTCTAAGCTTCACAAAGGCCGCACATTGGATTTAATCTCAGTAAATTTTTATCAATTCACCTTTTTTTGGAGAGCGTGATTACCAACCAATCAGCTCCCAACTGTCATTTTTCAAACACAGCCTGTAACATGACAGGAGCTGATTGGCTGGCACTTTATTTCTCTCTACTTTACCTCTCTCCAAGCTTTGATAAATCTAGCCCATAGCCTGGTACTCCCCCAGATCCGTTTGCGTCTCCTGACCTGACCTTGCCACACTAATTGAAATCCTTCGGGGGCACATTCATCGCTTGGGGATGTAAATCACGTTTCGCTTAATGTATGAGGCTCCACCTAATTGAGGACGAGAGGCACCCATATCTTGTCCGTTTGATTACGGTAGGCCGCTAGAGGTTCATCACAAACACAGGCGACCCATCACTCTCCTAATGTGCAACTTAGGACAGGTATACAATGCTTTTTATACAACCAATAAGAATTCAGCGCTTCTGCAATGTCCAAGACAGCTCTAGGTATCGCAGCGCCATCATCCCATCGCCGCTTCTCTCTCCCGCCCATACGGTGAAACATATTTCGCATTTAGCAGCAAGTTTGTTTCATTAAAATATTTCATAGAAATTAATAAATGGAAGAAAAGAAAAAAACTTAAATAATTCTTTTTAGCACGTCCACGCCGCCTGTTTACAGAACATCAACAATTTGTGGAATTGTGTCTACTGCGCCCTGATGGTGTGGCTGAGAGACGCAGGGAATGTGAGTCTTGTTGAACCGCTGTTGCATGATGCTGACCTTGTTAATATTCCTGCACAAACAGGCATCTTCTGGACGATGGGATCTCCTACATGAATAGTGAATACTGACTGAAGATGCCATCTTCCTCAGAGGATACAGTTCTTCAGAGGTTCCACAGTGTGAGAAACCATCATACAGGTAAGGTGCATGTTGAATTGAAAAGCATGTTCCCAGTGGGACGTGAAACAGGTGGCATGTCATGTTGCCACGCCCCATTTTCGGAGACCACGCCCCTTCTGGTATGTGAACACGCCCATTTTTTGGCGCGCGCCTGTGGCGCGTGCACACAATTTGTCAATTTGTTTCTAAGGCTTTTCTTTACTTCTTTTTTTTTTTTAGGTGGTGGTGGGGGGAAGGTTGGGGGGGGGGAGCGCGCCATTCCTAATCTTGCCCTGGGCTCCAAAAACTCTAGTTACGCCTCTGCATCTGAAGCAGGTGTTCTATCGCCGTACGCACACTGCGAATGAGCTTGGAAGTCGGCTGGCGCTCTTACCAGATGAATCAGTTGCTCGGAATGAGTGATCTGACAACGGGCCTAATTCCGCCTCAATCGCTGAAGTGCGGAAATCGCTGCTGCGCATGTGTGCACGATGCGTGAGGGCTTAGATTGCCATCGCATGTGATTGCAGTCTAAGTGCCGGTGGGCGACAGTGAAGGGGCGGCATTGCTGCGTTTTGTGGGCAGGGTTTGTGGGCGTGTCCAGACCGTTTGCGGGGTGGGCCGCAGTGGTGGCTGCGTGACATCACATGCAGCCGCTGCAACACCCAAGGCAGGGTGGTACCCTAAAGATGCGTTCGCTTCGCTGTTTAGTGAAGCGCTCACATTTTTGGCGGGCGGGGAATTACCCGGCGTGCAGGGCAGCTAGTGTAAGGAGTTGTAGTTTTACGACAAATCTACAACTTTCTGAATTAGGCCCAACATACAGATAGTTCCTTCCGCCCTTTCAAATACTTGATGGAATTTTGTATATTTTCAGGCCTGTTTAAAACCCCAAGACAGTAGGAGGTGTTCACGAATGATCAGCAGTGCTCAGCATAAATTCCAATAATATGGGACTTTCACTAGTGCAACCCTTTTTACTAGTGCAACTAGTTTTTAATCGACAAGTTTAGTACCCACAGTCACACTTGCCCAAATGTTTGTAGCTAGCAGGGCATGGGTGCCCAGATTCTCATACGATTCAATGTGAACAAGCCCGGCTAGGGTGAAACGTATGTCAGCTTCCAGCACAATTGACGTCATCATCACGTCCCTCCGGGTAACCCGTGCACAGCTCACGGACCCGGACTCGTAGGCACAACCTTAGAGACGCGTCCAAGCTAGGACAGCGTTTCACAGCAGGATCTTATCTTCAAAAGGTATTTTCGGCGCGCACTCATTGCGGGACGGGAGAGGGTCTTTTTCTGCAATGACAATAGGTTATCAGGATAACCCCTCCCTGTTTTCCGGCAACAGCAAGTAACGCCACTATCTTCCTTCATATCCATTCCGGCCGCTGGCTCTCTCACCTCCCATTCACTGTGATAATTTCCACACATGGGAAGGCAGCAGAGGTTAGCGGGTTAACGGCATGGATACTTTTTTCTTCAGTTATTACACTTGTTCAGGTAGATGTAGTCACTTTGATCATTACCTGCAAGAGTTGAAAAATTGATACTGTTTATTCTATCTGTTGATTGCCAGCTACAAATTCCTCTATTGCAACTTACCAAACAGTTACAATTTTCTGTTGTGGGATTTGTTACTTCTGGCACCTGCTTTATAACAATAATAACATTGTGGTATATTTCATTAAGATATTAATACGTATTTTATGGATATGGTTGTTTTTGCCTACTTAAACACATTATTACCTTGCTTAGAAATTTTCACCCAGCATTTGATTTATTAATTACCTCCAATAAGATTTAAATAAAATTGCATCCTGTGTCAAGAGTGCAGGGATTACCACCTGCACTCTAAAACACATTACTGTACACAGAGGTTGCTACAAATCACTTTTCTCTTGAGAATTATTGTTAGTTTGGAGGATTATATCATAATATAAACTATCATTGAATTTGAGTTGACTGTTTATTAGGGTTATACCAATAGGTATTTTGCTGCCCTTCTCTATACATATTCTTTTATAATTATTGAAATAAAATGTAAATTTTAAACAATAAACATCAAATAAATATTTATTGAAAGAGTGCCCCCAAAAAGAGGCTTTTTCTCAGATCCCTATTTCTTTGTAGGGATCACTTCCCCTTTTCTACTGCCCAGATTCTCAGCAGGCTCTGTATTAACAAGAAAACCTGCTCTAGGCTTTGAGCATTACACTTGCCCATCCCGGGCTGATAGAACCATATAGACCCACCGTGTGCGGGGAAACCAATGCAATGTGGTCTAGTAGGATCCCGGCCAGGTTTTTTAGGGGTTTAGGGTCCTGATTTGAATTTGCCTGGCAGAACTTTGACCCCGGGAGTCTGTTCAGGGCCTTCCACTGGATGGATTTGGATAAAACTTCATTGAGAGGTAACATTGGATCCCAGAAGACATACAGTACTAGGGGGTTGGGGTTTGCCGGACCTCACGGCAGAATGCGCCAGGCAGATCTTTGACCCACGGAGCCTGTTCTGGACCTTCCACTGGATAGATTTGGATAAAACTTCAGAGTGGTAACACTGGATCCCAGAAGACATACTAGGGGGTTGTCGTACTTCCGGTTGATGTCCGCTGACCAGAGCTTTGACCCAGGGAACCTGTTCTGGGCCTTCCACTGGATGGATTTTGAGAAAAACTTCACAGAGTGGTAACATTGGATCCCAGAAAACATGCTAGGGAGTTGGGGTCACAGGAGGTCCCCAGGGCTACTAGCAACACCCCAAAGATTAAAATTACACTGGGCAGACACCTCATGGGTATCTTGGAAGATCTACTAAGCTACTAATTATTTTTATTTTTATGTTGACAGTTACATCCAACTCATTGATAACTTAATAATTGGAAAATTTAAACCTGGGCAATGCTGGGTACTTCAGCTAGTATATAGCTATATATACAGGGCCGGTTCTAAGACTTTTTGCGCCCCGGGCAAAATATGGGGGCGTGGCTTCAATTGGGGGCGTGGCCACGACGCTGAAAGAAAAAAAATAAAAATAAAAAGTATACTTACCATCCCCGTTCCTGATCCAGACCCCCTCCGCCGGCGGCACCGCTCTTCTCCCCTCTCTCTTCTCTTCGATCTATGGGAGAGACGTTATTACGTCTCTCCCATAGAACAGCATAGACACTAGAGGTCAATTATGACCCCTAGTGTCTGTGCCACTATGCTGTGCGGTGCGCGATGACGTCATCGCGCATCGCACAGCAAAGGTCCTCTACACGAAGGGAAACTAGACCGTAGCGTCTAGTTTCCCTTCATGGAGAGGACCTTTGCTGTGCGGTGCGCGATGACGTCATCGCGCACCGCACAACTAAGGTCCTCTCAATGAAGGGAAACTAGACGCTACGCGTCTGGTTCCCTTCAAAGCGGGGGGCACAGCAGGGCACTGCGGGGGGCACAGTGGCGGATCTTGCCCTGGTGCGGCGCCCTCCGGATGGCGCCGGCGCCCTCCGGAAGGCGGCGCCCCGGGCAAAAGTACCGCTTGCCCGTGGCAAGAACCGCCACTGTATATATATATATATAAATGCGAAAGCCCTCACTCACTGACTCACTGACTCACTCACTCACTCATCACTAATTCTCTTCCCGATATATTAGGAAGATGAAATGTAACATAGGTATTCTGCAGGTGGGAAATAGGAATTCTACGTAATAAGAATATTCATAAACCTTCCCTAAGGGGATGAAAAGGGAAGTTGACATAATGACATCATTACTGATGCGTGGTTTGCGTTGCGTGAAGATAACGCCCAAGCGGATAATCGGATAAAAATTTAGATCGCACCTCCAGTGTGTAGAATTTAATAAACTACAAAAATGTTCCTGTCACTTTTTACCGTAACTACTACGGGGGCTCCTCGGGGAACACCAAGAACCATGGATTCATATTTACTTACATTAACACTTCTCAAATTTACATCTGTATAGATTTACAAAATTATTACACTCTTGTATATGTACAACCGTGAGTATCAGAAACTCCCGTGCGAAGAATGGGTAGAATAGCTAGTAATTTATAAACAGAAATACAAACTATGGGGAACTTTTATAACCGCATTGGGCGTTCACGGAAAGCGGTATTCCGTGGCATAGCAATGCCAATAGGAGCCAGAATGAAACACAGATTTGTGGTAATCCATTTAGTTTTAGAACGTAATCTTGCTCAATAAGAACTGCAAAATCATCAAAAGAACTAAATTAGCTCCATAACGTTTCCTTATCCTGGATGTAATCAGATTGAAATAAACTGTGACAAAATTTTTATTTAGCAGGTAAACCAGTTGGTAGAACGCTGGGCCGCAAAATATGGGACCATCAGGCCAGAAACAGAATAAAATATCTGCTTGGCTCCTAGGGTAACTAACCACCGCCATAACCCCTGTGACAAGAACACTGGGATAGTGTTTGAGGGCAGGTATGTTTGTCCCAGGTTCTTGTCTTACATGTATTAGAAAAATGAAAACTTCTAGGAATATGTTTTGTTTTGTTAGAACCTTTTCAGTTTGTTGGAAAAGCTGGGTAAGGGCCCTGAAAAAGAAATGGGGCAAGTTCCAGACATTGGGCCCAGTTCGGGTCTTTGGCCTCACAGAAGGCTAATCAGGCTTTCAGCTGTGCAAGAGTGTTATAGAGCTGCTGGCCTGATTAGGGTGTGCAGACTGCCTGGGAAGACTGCAGGATCTCTGTGAGAGAAACACGCTTCCTGATACAAGTGAGCTATACAGTGTACTGGAGAACTCTGTGTTTTTTGTTTAGTGATAGTTAGGAACATCTTGTGTTTAGTTAGTGCCGGACAGGCAAGGTATTTTCTTTTGCTATTTGTTTTATTTTCTGTATAATAAAACTGGCTGGGGCCAGTTGTACCAGAAACTGGACTTGTGTTGTTCTTCAGCTGCTGCGTGCTGCCATATACCCCAGGAAACGGCACCTTGTACCCTTACAGTGTTACAACTTGGTGGAGAATGCAAGCACGCCGTTCTGCGCATAAGTGAAAGCAGCAGCTTTGTGAGGCCTGCAGAAAATGGTGGTTTATGCAGATACAGCCCAGTGTGAAGTTACTGAGACTCGCCCTGAGGATTTGATATATGTCCTGGGTGAAAGCAGCTACAAAGCTGACTGAAAAGTCTGTCGACATGGAGGAACTGCTCAAAGCCTTGCTGCAAGCTACAGCGGCTCAGCAGGAGGCCAACAGACAGCAGCAGGTGGCAATGGAGGAAAATTGGAGACTACAGCGAGAGGCCTTAACAGAAGTGATCCAGAGCCTTGCAGCCCGGATTGGAGATATGGCCGTCAGTGCTCCGACCCGCTCTAGTTCTATATGGGCCAGTCACTTCCCGCAGAAAATGACAGAGGCTGATGATGTGGAGGCCTACCTGACCACGTTTGAAAGGACTGCCGAGCGTGAGAACTGGCCAAAAGTACAGTGGGCCAGTCTGCTGGCACCTTTTCTGTCAGGTGAGCCCCAAAAAGCGTACTTTGATTTTAGCCCTGCTGAGGCTCGGGACTATGATAAACTAAAGACTGAGATCCTGACCCGCCTGGGAGTCACGCTGTCAGTACGAGCACAACGGGTGCACCGTTGGGTGTACGCCATGGAGAAGCCTCCTCGCTCCCAGATGCACGACCTTATTCAGCTAACAAAAAAATGGTTACAGCCAGAGACATGAATTGGTCCCCAGATGGTTGAAAGAGTCGTCATGGACCGCTACTTGAGATCTTTGCCCATGGTCCTGCGCAAGTGGGTGAGCCATGGGAACCCGGGTACTGCTGACCAATTAGTGGACATGGTAGAGAGGTATTTGGCAGCAGAGGAACTACTGATGACCACCCAGCAACCCATAGATTCTCGACAGCGCCCTTCAGTAAAGACTGGTAAGACTGTTCCGTGGGAAAACGTTGCTGGGCGGCTAAGAGAACGCAAGGCTGGAGAGACTGTAAATACTGCCCCTGGAGACAGGCCAATGGGGCTAGAACGGTCTATGCTGCCCAAATGGGTTGATAATCATGTGATTAAATGTTTTAGGTGTGGTATGCCAGGTCATGTTATTGCCAATTGCCCAGTCACGCAAGAACCCATGCAATGTGATGCTGCCTTTGAATGTCGCAGAATGTCTTTCTTTGCTAGGTTAGCCTGTACTGTGATACCTTCACCTGAGCTGGAAAAACAAATGTGTGATATGTTCTTAGAGGGTAACCGGGTAGAGGCCTTGCTAGATTCAGGAAGTTTAGTTACCTTCGTGAAAGCTGGGTTGGTGAACCCCTTAAAGGTCCAGCAAATACCTATTGGGGTAACTTGCATACAACATTATGTCACGGCTGAAGTGAATATAGAAACTTGTTGTGGGTCAGCAATTGTTAAAGTAGGACTGGTCCCCACCTTGGTGCATGAGGCCATAATAGGGAGGGATTTTCCTCATTTTTGGAAACTGTGGGAATCACGGTTATCAACAGATGTGAGAAGTAAAGAGCCAGTTGATAATACCGGTGATTTTATGGATGTACGTGTGTCTTCGGAACTTTCTGACCCTTTGCCTTTTGCTAGTTTGGCTGGGGAAGTGACAGATGGGGAGTACAGTGAGGACCCTCTTGCTGGGAACAGAGACATAGTAGTTAGAACTGCAAGCGTGCCTGACCTGGAGGTAAAGAAGGATCTGTTTGCGTCTGAACAGTTAAAGGATCCTACCTTAATAAAGGCTAGAGGGAATGTTAAGGTTGTTAATGGGGAACCTGTGGTGACAGGGTTACGTATCCCCACATGGCCATCTGTAATGAGCTCTTGTACCACATTGTCAAAAGGGGTGAGGATGTGGTGGAACAGCTGGTAGTTCCCCAGCCTTATCAGAGAACGGTACTAGATTTAGCTCATAGTCACGTTACTGCAGGAGATTTAGGGGCAGAAAAAACCACTGAAAGAGGTTTACAAAGGTTCTTTTGGCCAGGGGTTTATAAAGAAGTGTCTGAATATTGTTCTTCCTGTCCTGAATGCCAGTATCATGCCCCTAGACCCCATTTCAGGAGCCCACTAGTTCCCATGCCTATTATAGAGGTCCCGTTTGACAGAATAGCCATGGATCTCGTGGGGCCCTTGTTAAAGTCTGCTCGGGGCCATCAGTATATCCTGGTAATTATGGACTATGCCACTCGATATCCTGAGGCTGTCCCTTTACGCACTATCACATCCAAGGCGATAGATAGGGAGCTGGTGCAGGTTTTTAGTAGAGTGGGAATACCAAATGAAATTTTGACTGACCAAGGTACTCCATTTATGTCAAGGATCATGAAAGAATTGTGCAAATTATTTAAGGTCACTCACCTCAGGACGTCCATCTACCATCCCCAAATTGACGGGTTGGTGGAAAGGTTTAATAAAACATTAAAAAGTATGTTAAAAAAGGTTGTTGAGAGAGATGGGAAAAACTGGGATTGTTTGTTGCCCTACTTGTTAATGGCCATCAAAGAAGTTCCTCAGTCCTCTACGGGGTTTTCTCCATTTGATTTGTTGTATGGTAGACACCCCAGAGGGCTTTTGGACATTGCCAAAGAGACGTGGGAAGGACAGCCCACTGCTTATAGAAGCGTTATTGAACATATAACACAAATGCAGGATAGGATTGCAGCCGTGGTACCTGTTGTCAGAGAGCACATGGAACAGGCCCAAAGTGCTCAACAGAGGGTATACAACCGGAGTGCCAAGATACTGGAATTTGCTCCTAGAGATAGAGTTTTTGTTTTGGTACCCACTGTGGAAAGCAAATTCCTAGCTAAATGGCAGGGTCCATTTGAGATTAGGGAAAAAGTGAATGAGGTTAATTACAAAGTATACCAGCCAGGAAAGAGAAAACCCGAACAAATCTACCATGTTAACTTAATCAAACCCTGGAAAGATAGGTTGTCTCTGTCAGCGGAGCCTTGCCCTTCGGTGTCTTCACCCCGGTTACTTCCCGCAGTAAAGGTGTCAGAGACATTATCAGCTGATCAGAACAATCAGGTTAAAGAATTTCTCATCCAAAATTGGGAGATATTTTCAGAGCTGCCTGGCCGAACGACCATAATAAAACATGACATTGTCACAGAACCAGGGGTCAGGGTTCATTTAAAGCCATATAGGATTCCTGAAGCTCAGCGAGAAGCTGTTTCTAAAGAAGTTAAAACCATGTTAGAACTTGGAGTCATAGAGGAATCTAACAGTGAGTGGTCCAGTCCCATAGTGCTCATCCCGAAGCCCGACGGTAGCATACGCTTCTGTAATGACTTTCGTAAGTTAAATGAGGTGTCCAAGTTTGACGCATACCCCATGCCCCGTGTGGATGAGCTTATAAAAAGGCTGGGAACAGCCAGGTTTCTCACCACGTTGGACCTGACCAAAGGTTACTGGCAAATACCTTTATCTGATAGCGCAAAAGAAAAAACAGCCTTTTCGGTTCTGGAGGGGCTGTACCAGTATAAGATGTTACCCTTTGGGTTGCATGGGGCTCCAGCAACCTTTCAACGGGCGATGGATAAAATTTTGAGGCCCCATAGAAAATATGCAGCTGCCTATTTGGATGATGTGGTAATTCACAGTACAGACTGGGGGTCCCATTTGGTTAAAGTACAAGCAGTACTGGACTCAGAGAGGCAGGGTTAACTGCTAACCCAAAGAAGTGTTGCCTCGCAATGGAGGAGGTCAAATACTTGGGCTTCACCATAGGCAGAGGTCTGATTAGGCCCCAGTTGAATAAAATTGATGCTATTCAAAACTGGCCTCGTCCAGTGAATAAAAAACAAGTAAGGGCTTTTTTGGGAATAACTGGGTACTATAGACGGTTTATTCCCAATTTCTCTGACGTCCTAGTGGATGCTGGGAACTCCGTAAGGACCATGGGGAATAGCGGCTCCGCAGGAGACTGGGCACAAAAGTAAAGCTTTAGGACTACCTGGTGTGCACTGGCTCCTCCCCCTATGACCCTCCTCCAAGCCCCAGTTAGATTTTTGTGCCCGACCAAGCAGGGTGCAATCTAGGAGGCTCTCCTGAGCTTCTTAGGAAAAGTTTAATTTTAGGTTTTTTATTTTCAGTGAGACCTGCTGGCAACAGGCTCACTGCATCGAGGGACTAAGGGGAGAAGAAGCGAACCTGCCTGCTTGCAGCCAGCTTGGGCTTCTTGGCTACTGGTAACCATTAGCTCCAGAGGGACCGAACACAGGCCCAGCCTCGGAGTCCGGTCCCAGAGCCGCGCCGCCGGCCCCCTTACAGAGCCAGAAGCAAGATGAGGTCCGGAAAATCGGCGGCAGAAGACTTCAGTCTTCACCAAGGTAGCGCACAGCACTGCAGCTGTGCGCCATTGCTCCTCATACACACTTCACACTCCGGTCACTGAGGGTGCAGGGCGCTGGGGGGGGGCGCCCTGAGAAGCAATAAAAACACCTTGGCTGGCTAAAGTTACATCACATATAGCTCCAGGGCTATATGGATGTATATTAACCCCTGCCAGATTACAGATAAAAGCGGGAGAAAAGTCCGCCGAGAAGGGGGCGGAGCCTATCTCCTCAGCACACTGGCGCCATTTTCCCTCACAGCCCCGCTGGAAGGACGTCTCCCTGACTCTCCCCTGCAGTCCTGCACTACAGAAAAGGGTTAAAAAGAGAGGGGGTGCACTAATTAGGCGCAGTATAACTATATACAGCAGCTATAAGGGGAAAATCACTCTATATAGTGTTATCCCAACATATATATAGCGCTCTGGTGTATGCTGGCATACTCTCCCTCTGTCTCCCCAAAGGGCTAGTGGGGTCCTGTCCTCTATCAGAGCATTCCCTGTGTGTGTGCTGTGTGTCGGTACTGCTGTGTCGACATGTATGAAGAGGAAAATGATGTGGAGGCGGAGCAATTGCCTGTAGTGGAGATGTCACCCCCTAGGGGGTCGACACCTGAGTGGATGGGCTTATGGAAGGAATTACGTGAAAGTGTTAACTCTTTACATAAGAAGTTTGATGACATGGGACAGCTGGCTACTCAGCTTGGGCCTGTCCAGGCGTCTCAAAGGCCATCAGGGGCTCTAAAACGCCCGCTACCTCAGATGGCAGATACAGACGTCGACACGGATACTGACTCCAGTGTCGACAACGAGGAGACGAATGTAACTTCCAGTAGGGCCACACGTTACATGATTGAGGCAATAAAAACTGTTTTACATATTACTGATAGTACAACAGGTACCGTTAAAAAGGGTATTATGTTTGGTGAGAAAAAACTACCTGTAGTTTTTCCTGCATCTGAGGAATTAAATGAAGTATGTGATGAAGCGTGGGTTTCTCCTGATAATTCCTAAAAGGTTATTGGCAACGTACCCTTTCCCGCCAGAGATAGGGCACGTTGGGAAACACCCCCTAAGGTGGATAAAGCGCTCACACGCTTGTCCAAACAAGTGGCACTACCGTCCCCGGATACGGCCGCCCTTAAGGATCCTGCTGACAGAAAGCAGGAGACTATCCTAAAATGTATATACACACATACTGGTGTTATACTGCGACCAGCGATCGCCTCAGCCTGGATGTGCAGTGCTGGGGTGGCTTGATCTGACTCCCTGACTGAAAATATCGATACCCTTGATAGGGACAGTATATTACTGACTGTAGAACATTTAAAAGATGCATTTATACACATGCGTGATGCACAGAGGGATATTTGCCGACTGGTATCAAGAGTCAGTGCGCTGTCCATATCCGCCAGAAGAGGTTTATGGACGCGGCAGTGGTCGGGTGATGCCGATTCTAAAAGGCATATGGAAGTATTGCCTTATAAAGGGGAGGAGTTGTTTGGGGTAGGTCTATCAGACCTAGTGTCCACAGCAATTGCTGGGAAATCCACGTTTGTACCCCAGGTAGCCTCTCAGCATAGGAAGACGCCATATTATCAGGCGCAGTCCATTTCGGCCCCATAAGGGCAAGCGGACAAAAGGCTCCTCAATTCTGCCCCGTGGCAGAGGGAGAGGATAAAGGCTGCAACAAACAGCCGGTTCCCAGGAACAGAAGTCCTCCCCCGCTTCCGCCAAGTCCTCAGCATGACGCTGGGGCTCTACAAGCGGACTCAGGTACGGTGGGGGCCCGTCTCAAAAAATTTCAGCGCACAGTGGGCTCGCTCACAGGTGGACTCCTGGATCCTTCAGGTAGTATCTCAGGGGTACAAATTGGAATTCGAGACGTCTCCCCCTCGCCGTTTCCTAAAGTCTGCCTTACCGACGACTCCCTCCGACAGGGAGGCGGTATTAGAAGCTATTCACAAGCTGTATTCCCAGCAGGTGATAATCAAGGTACCCCTCCTGCAACAAGGAAAGGGGTATTATTCCACGCTATTTGTGGTACCGAAGCCGGACGGCTCGGTGAGACCCATTTTAAATCTAAAGTCATTGAGCACTTACAATGGTGTCTCTGGACATCAAGGATGCTTACCTCCATGTCCCAATTTACCCTTCTCACCAAGGGTATCTCAGGTTTGTGGTACAGAACTGCCACTATCAGTTTCAAACGCTGCCGTTTGGATTGTCCACGGCACCCCGGGTCTTTACCAAAGTAATGGCCGAAATGATGATACTCCTTCGAAGAAAGGGAGTTTTAATTATCCCTTACTTGGACGATCTCCTGATAAGGGCAAGATCCAGGGAACAGTTGGTGGTCGGGGTGGCACTATCTCAAGTAGTGTTGCAGCAGCACGGTTGGATTCTCAATATTCCAAAATCGCAGCTGATCCCGACGACACGTCTTCTATTCCTCGGGATGATTCTGGACACAGTTCAGAAGAAGGTATTTCTCCCGGAGGAGAAAGCCAGGGAGTTATCCGAGCTAGTCAGAAACCTTCTAAAACCAGGCCAAGTGTCAGTGCATCAATGCACAAGGGTTCTGGGAAAAATGGTGGCTTCTTACGAAGCAATTCCATTCGGCAGATTCCACGCAAGAACTTTCCAGTGGGACCTGCTGGACAAATGGTCTGGATCGCATCTTCAGATGCATCGGCGGATAACCCTGTCACCAAAGACAAGGGTGTCTCTCCTGTGGTGGTTGCAGGGTGCTCATCTTCTAGAGGGCCGCAGATTCGGCATTCAGGACTGGGTCCTGGTGACCACGGATGCCATCCTGCGAGGCTGGGGAGCAGTCACACAGGGAAGGAATTTCCAGGGCTTGTGGTCAAGCCTGGAGACTTCACTTCACATAAATATCCTGGAGCTAAGGGCTATTTACAATGCCCTAAGCCAAGCAAGGCCTCTGCTTCAAGGTCAGCCGGTGCTGATCCAGTCGGACAACATCACGGCAGTCGCCCACGTAAACAGGCAAGGCGGCACAAGAAGCAGGAGGGCGATGGCAGAAGCTGCAAGGATTCTCCGATGGGCGGAAAATCATGTGTTAACACTGTCAGCAGTGTTCATTCCGGGAGTGGACAACTGGGAAGCAGACTTCCTCAACAGGCACGACCTCCACCTGGGAGAGTGGGGACTTCACCCAGAAGTCTTCCACATGATTGTAAACCGTTGGGAAAACCAAAGGTGGACATGATGGCGTCCCGCTTCAACAAAAAACTGGACAGGTATTGCGCCAGGTCAAGGGACCCTCAAGCAATAGCTGTGGACGCTCTGGTAACACCGTGGGTGTACCAGTCAGTGTATGTGTTCCCTCCTCTGCCTCTCATACCCAAGGTACTGAGAATTATAAGACGGAGAGGAGTAAGATCTATACTCGTGGCTCCGGATTGGCCAAGAAGGACTTGGTACCCGGAACTTCAAGAGATGCTCACAGAGGACCCGTGGCCTCTACCTCTAAGAAGGGACCTGCTCCAGCAAGGACCCTGTCTGTTCCAAGACTTACCGCGGCTGCGTTTGACGGTATGGCGGTTGAACGCCGGATCCTGAAGGAAAAAGGCATTCCGGAGGAAGTCATCCCTACCCTGATCAAAGCCAGGAAGGATGTAACCGCAAAGCATTATCACCGCATTTGGCGAAAATATGTTGCGTGGTGCGAGGCCAGGAAGGCCCCAACGGAGGAATTTCAACTGGGTCGATTCCTGCATTTCCTGCAAACAGGAGTGTCTATGGGCCTCAAATTGGGATCCATTAAGGTTCAGATTTCGGCCCTGTCGATTTTCTTCCAGAAAGAACTGGCTTCAGTTCCTGAAGTTCAGACGTTTGTCAAGGGGGTGCTGCATATACAGCCTCCTTTTGTGCCTCCAGTGGCACCTTGGGATCTCAATGTAGTTTTGGGGTTCCTCAAATCACATTGGTTTGAACCGCTTAAATCTGTGGATTTAAAATATCTCACATGGAAAGTGGTCATGCTGTTGGCCCTGGCTTCGGCCAGGCGCGTGTCAGAATTGGCGGCTTTATCCTGTAAAAGCCCTTATCTGATTTTCCATTCGGACAGGGCGGAATTGAGGACTCGTCCTCAGTTTCTCCCTAAGGTGGTGTCAGCGTTTCACCTGAACCAGCCTATTGTGGTGCCTGCGGCTACTAGGGACTTGGAGGACTCCAAGTTGCTAGACGTTGTCAGGGCCCTGAAAATATATGTTTCCAGGACGGCTGGAGTCAGAAAATCTGACTCGCTGTTTATCCTGTACGCACCCAACAAGCTGGGTGCTCCTGCTTCTAAGCAGACCATTGCTCGCTGGATCTGTAATACAATTCAGTTTGCGCATTCTGTGGCAGGCCTGCCACAGCCAAAATCTGTAAATGCCCACTCCACAAGGAAGGTGGGCTCATCCTGGGCGGCGTTACAACTTTGCCGAGCTGCTACTTGGTCAGGGTCAAATACCTTTGTAAAATTTTACAAATTTGACACTCTGGCTGAGGAGGACCTTGAGTTCTCTCATTCGGTGCTGCAGAGTCATCCGCACTCTCCCGCCCGTTTGGGAGCTTTGGTATAATCCCCATGGTCCTTACGGAGTTCCCAGCATCCACTACGGACTACGAGAAATAGAATTATCGGTAAGTAAATTCTTATTTTTGCGACCACAGCGGTGCCGTTGTCAGACCTTACCAAAGGGAAGCAGTCAAATATGGTGAAATGGAACCCTGATGCAGACAAAGCGTTCCAAGCGTTAAAAGTGGCTTTGTGTTCACAACCGGTGTTGATAACACCAGATTTTTCAAAAGCCAGAGATGGGGACGAACACCCTATCATTTATTTGAGTAAGAAACTCAATGAGCATGAAAAAAGGTATGCCATTGTGGAAAAGGAGGCTTTGGCCATTAAGTGGGCACTAGATACCTTGAGATATTACCTCTTGGGTAGACAATTCAGACTAGTGACGGATCATGCCCCTTTTAAAATGGATGTATGTAAATAGAGGCAAAAATGCTCGTGTAACTAGATGGTTTCTAGCGTTGCAGGATTTTAAGTTTAGTGTCGAACATAGACTGGGTACAAAATTGGCCAACGCAGATGCATTGTCCCGCATCTTCTCTTTGGGGGCTACAAGTGTTCCGGCCCCTAGGTCGAAACAGGGGAGGGGGATATGTGACAAGAACACTGGGATAGTGTTTGAGGGCAGGTATGTTTGACCCAGGTTCTTGTCTTACATGTATTAGAAAAATGAAAACTTCTAGGAATATGTTTTGTTTTGCTAGAACCTTTTCAGTTTGTTGGAAAAGCTGGGTAAGGGCTCTGAAAGAGAGATGGGGCAAGTTCCAGACATTGGGCCCAGTTCGGGTCTTTGGCCTCACAGAAGGCTAATCAGGCTGTGGAGACTGCCTGGGAAGACTGCAGTATCTCTGTGAGAGAAACACGCTTCCTGATACAAGTGAGCTATACAGTGTACTGGAGAACTCTTGTGTTTTTTGTTTAGTGATAGTTAGGAACATCTTGTGTTTAGTTAGTGCCGGACAGGCAAGGTATTTTCTTTTGCTCTTTGTTTTATTTTCTGTATAATAAAACTGGCTGGGGCCGGTTGTACCGGAAACTGGACTTGTGTGGTTCCTCAGCTGCTGCAGTCTGCCATTTATCCCAGGAAACGGCACCTTGTACCCTTACAGTGTTACAACCCCTAGATATAGCAACTACTATGCCCAATTGTGCAACCTCCAGGAGGGCACTGCCAACCTGCAACCCTCACATGAGACCCTTGAAATGTTAAATGTCCTGTGGACCCAAGAAGAGATCTCATCTGGAATTTTCCAACTCACCATTGATGAGGCCCCATGGTCCCTGGTGG